>NC_143155.1:8802526-9019696 GCF_041381405.1 Jatropha curcas
GGTTTTCAACCTAGCGAGCGTATTTCTTGCCTAAGTCGCCCTTTCGGGTTTTCAACTTAGCTCCCCTCTTTTTTTTTTTTAATCGAAATTATCATTTCAGACGTAGAATCTTTTCATTGGTCCTGATTGATAATCCGATTGACAGGCTTCCCTTCCATGGTAATTAATTCAGCGGCACCTTTAGCTAGTAGCTTCTGAATTCTGAACGGTCCATGCTAGTTGGGTTTGAATTTCCCACCAGGATGATTCTGGGCTTGATGATCCAATAATCTGATCAATACCAAATCTCCATTCTTTAAAGCCCTTGGATGTACCCGTTTGTTGTAGAAACGAGCAATCCTTCTCTTTCTCATCGGATCCTGGAATCGAGCATTCAATCTTCTTCCATCTAAAAGCGCTAGATCCTCATACCTTTTCTTGACCCATTCTTCCTCGGTCAGACCAGCTTCTACCAGAATCCTGAGAGACTTCTTTTCGAGCTCTATCGATAACACTGCCTCCATCCCATATACAAGTTCAAAGGGAGAAGCTCCATTCATTGATTTGAAGGTAGTGCGATGCCCCTAGAGCGCGAAAGGAAGTTTCTCGGCCCAGCTTCTATATTTTTCGCACATCTTAGACAGGATTCTTTTAATCTCCTTATTCGCGGCTTCTACTGCACCATTAGCCTGAGGGCGATAAGGAGAAGAATGGTGATGCTCAACCTTATACCTATAAAGCAACTGACCAACATCTGCTTGAAAATGAGAACCATTATCCGTAACTATGTGATGGGGAACACCATAGCGAAAGAAAATGTTCTATTCAATCAATCTAGCCACATGTTTGGTGGTCAAAGTTTTGTAGGATTGAGCCTCAATCCACCTAGAAATAGTCCACTGCAACCAAAATATACTGATGACCATTCGATGCTGCTAGCGTGATCTTGCCGATAATATCTATACCCCATGCAGAAAAAGGCCAAGAAGGAGTTGTCGGATGGAGTTCAACAACAGGTAAGTGGCTTTTATTATCATGGTATTGACAGGCTTTGCAACGGCGTACATAATGAACACAGTCACCTTCCATCTGCATCCAAAAATAACCCTGCCTCATGATTTTTCTTGCCAAACTTATGCCGCTCAAATGAGTACCACAAACTCCCTCATGGATTTTCTTCATTATTTCTTCTCCCTCCTTTTTGCTTACGCATCTTAGCAGCATCCCGTCCCAACCTCTCCTATAGAGGTCATCATCAGCCAGGACATAATTTAGAGCCATTTTTCTGAGAACTGAACGATCTTCTTTTGTTGCATCATCAGAAAAGGTTTCGTCTCTCATATACCGCAGGATATCCGTAAACCAGGGTTCTTCCTCCGACTCCACCTGATTCATAAAATGTTCTTCATAGCACGGGATATTTGCCACAGTAATGATGAATGGCTTCTTTGGAACTTTACTTAAATCATGCCAAGCTGATGCTAAGTTTGCTAAGGCATCCGGAATTCTGTTATAGGTTCTTCCTATGTGAGTGAAGGTGATCTTATCAAAGAGTGCTGCCTTCTTCAACAAGTACTCGACATAGGGCTTCAATCTTTCTTCTTCCACTTTCCATCTCTCATTGGCATGTTCGATAACCAATAATGAATCTCCTATCACCTCGACTTCCTTAGCACCGGATGCAAGAAGAGCTTCTATTCCCTGATGCATGCTTCATATTCAGCCATATTGTTGGTGGTCGGAAACAATAATCTTTTGCACATCGTTGTGACCTCGCCATTAGGTGCTTCTATAACAATACCAACTCTAGCTCCATTTCTATTGGTTGATCCATCAAAGTACAATTTCCAAGCCCTTGTTTCAACACACAGCAAGTGTTCATCTGGAAACTCCAATTCCCATTATTCGTCATCTACAACGGGGTTTTCAGCTAGGAATTTTGCCACCACCCGACCTTTGACCGTTTTCTTCGTGACAACTCTGCATCCACACTAGACATCTAAATTAACCATTTGGATAGCCGTCCTTCTAGAGTAGGTGTTCTCTACAGATACTTCATAGGATCAATTTTGGAAACGAAAGTGACCCTGAAGGAATCAAAGTAAGGCCTCAACTTCTTTATCGACCATACTACTGCCATACACGTTTTCTCCACCAAATTGTACTTCTCCTCGATAGGCAGTAGTTTCTTACTGATGTAATAAATGGCCTTTTCTACTCCAGTAGCGTCCGGCTATACCAACATTGCCCCCACTCCTGCATCCTCTACAGACAAATACAGGATCAGAGGTTCTCCTGGTCTAGGCGAACTCAACACTGGTGGATTCATTAAATATCTCTTTATGTGATCAAAGGCTTTCTGGCAGTCCTCATTCCATTTAACTGGTTGATTCTTCTTAAGTAGCTTGAAAATCGGAGCACAAGTGTGTGAACCCCTCCCCGAACATCATAGCATAGTGAATGCATATGACTAGGAAGAAATGCACGTGAATGTATGAGTCGCCACCTTGTTTAATTATTTTAGGGTAAACTAGGAAAAACCCTAAGTGACTCCAATTTTAATTAACCTAAGTCTAGGCTAATTATCCCAATGTTTAAGGCATGGTTTGCAAACCCGGGATGGATCCCGAGACTATGTCATGCTGATAAACTAACCAATGAATGAATGCTTTGCAAGGTAATTGGACCAATGAAAAATGTTTATGTGATTTCGACTTGCCGCCCGGGGTTAAATCCCGAACGTGCCTACGTACTTCCGTTTGAATGGAAGATCAAAGTCAACGTAGTTCGATAGGCCTTCTTTGAAGGGCTTTGAATGGGTATGCTTAATGCATGAGTGTGTGTATGCTTTGTGCATTTTGATTAGGCATTTTGCCTAAAAATTGATTGATTTGATTTTAGGCATTTGATGCCAAAAATGTTGATTTTAATGGCTTTTAGCCAAAAAGATTGATTTAGGCAATCGTTGCCAAAAATGATTAATTTTAGGCGATTGTCGCCAGAATGATTGATTTTTAAAGCTTTTAGCCAAAAAGAGTGATTTAGGCAATTTGATTGCCAAAATGATGTTGATTGGGCGATTGTTGCCAAAATGATTGATTTAAGGCTTTTTGCCAAAATAAGTTGATTAATTTTAAGGCATTTTGCCAAAAGATCGATTTAATTGTAGGCAATTTGTTGCCAAAATGTGATCGATTAAGGCTTTTAGCCACAATTATTAATTAATTGGACTTAAGCCGGATTTGTTTGAAATAAAGGCGCTTACACCATAGCTATTAATTAACTAGGCTTTAATACCACAATTATTAATTGTGGTATTAAAGCCAATATTGTCGGATTTAGGCTTTAAGCCAATATTGTCGGATTTAAGCCAATATTGTCGGATTTAGGCTTTAATACCACAATTATTAATTAATCCGGCATTTAGCCTAAATTTATTTAATTGAGGCAATTTGTTTGCCTAATGATGACATGGATGCATTTATGCAGTTGTAGAATTATTAGGAGTAGAAAGAAGCATGCATGAAGTGCTAAAATTAAATAGGCAGAGTTCAGTTCATGTACCTAATTTAATCGTCGACCGCTTCTTAACTCCAGGTTAAGCTCCTCGTTAAGGGAATTAATTTTAATTTAATTTTAAGTGACCAAGTATCACAACAATAAAATAAACTAAAATTAAAAATGCAAGAAAGCAGTAAAGAATCGCAAAGAGCGTAGGGAGAAGGAGCGTCCGTCAACACAGACTGAGTGTCTCAAAATGGAGCCCCAGAGCCGTTTTTTATAGGAAAAAACGTGAGCCCGGGCGCCCCTGCCCGCCTGGGCGGGCATGTGTGCCTTTTCCCCTCTCTTTTTTCTTTTTTCGTTCCGGAGGCTTTTCCGGGAGTTCCGAACCCCCAAAAAATATTCCGAGACCAGTTCCGTGATCCTCGTAATTTTTCGGGCATTTCAAGTACCATATTGGCATACTTTCGGTAAACTGCTTGCAATCCGGAAAAGCTGGCTCTTCGAGCCTCAAAATAAATGGGTATTCATAGGCGACTGCAGCCGCTGTCGCCGGCGACAGCGGCTACCGCCGCCTTTAAGGGCGGCCGCCACTGCCGCGGCCGGGAAAACTGGCTTTTGGAGCCTCAAAATTTAGGTATTCACAGTTGCCCCCCACCGGCAACCATAAAAAATGTTTTATGGGCGTCGGTGGTTGTTTGAAAACCAAATTTTGTAGGCGAGAATCAGATGCGTCTAGAGGACCCGCCTTTTAGCCTTTTGATTGGGAATTTTTGGGCCTTAGGACCCAGAATGTGAATTTTTGGGCCTTAGAGGCCAAATTGGGAATTTTTGGGCCTTAGGGGCCAAAATGTGAATTTTGGGCCTTAGGGGCCAAAATGTGAATTTTTGGGCCTTAGAGGCCAAATTGTGAATTTTTGGGCCTTAGGGGCCTAGACGTGAACTTTTGGGCCTTAGGGGACAAAATGTGAATTTTTGGGCCTCAGGGGCCAAAATGTGAATTTTTGGGCCTTAGGGGCCCAAATGTGAATTTTCGGGCCTTAGGGGCCAAATTGAGAATTTTCGGGCCTTAGGGGCCAAATTGAGAATTTTCGGGCCTTAGGGGCCAAAATGTGAATTTGGGCCTTAGGGGCCCAGACGTGAACTTTTGGGCCTTAGGGGGCCAAAATGTGAATTTTTGGGCCTTAGGGGCCCAGATGTGAACTTTTGGGCCTTAGGGGCCAAAATGTGAATTTTGGGCCTTAGGGGCCAAAATGTGAATTTTTGGGCCTTAGGGGCCAAAATGTGAATTTTTTTTTTGCCTGTATTTCGGTACTGAACTTTGACTGTACCTGCAGTTGGTTAGTACTGAAAACATGTATGCATGATTATCAAATTTGAAAGAAAATAGGATTTTGTTTCAGCCCATTTTATGGAAAATATATATATATATTTTTTATTCCTCATCTTTTCTCGAAATCGAGCCAAAAGGCACTTTTCAGCTTTTTCTTCTCTCATTCTCCTTTCCTCTCTCTTTTTTTTCTTTAAAGATGAACCATAGCATGCACAGCTGGACTAGGAGTCTCTCCAAAGTTGAAAAGATCAATTTGGGGAGGTACGGTCTTTCTCCTGTCATTGCTCTTCGGGGTGTATGTAGGTTGATTGGGATTTTTACGGGCCTGTATTAGACTTTGGGACCCGGAAGCCCACGTTTTCGGTTTGGGGCTATGATGGAGGAGATGTGCCCTCTTTTTGAGGAGTTCTGTGCTATCATAGGGTGTGATCCCAATGCCCCTTTGGTCAAGCATGAGGTAAAATTGGGCATGTTAGGTCTTTTGAAAACCATGTTTCAGTTTAGCTGACCATAGGCTAGGGCTATGATTGTCGAAGACCAGAAGGCAGTTTTGTTGCCCCTGATTGACGAATTTCGGAGGCTTGCCCAGACGACCCAGACCGGATGAGGCTAAGATGCGGGCCCTAGTTTTTGTTTATTAGCTGGCTTCTTGTTTAACCAAGACCCAGGCTTTGGGGATTTGCATCTTTGTCCCATGGTTCGACAAATGGAGGATAGGGGTTGTATTGGCGGCATGTGTGCTGGCCGAGACTATTAGGAGCCTTGACAGGCTGCTTTAGGGTTTGATGACTGGACAGTTTCTCCCATTATTCTCTAGGTATTTTCCTTCTTCCTTTTTTTTATGTTTTGTTATTATTTTTCACTCCCTTGTAATAGAAAGGATCCATTATTCAGGTTCGGTTGAAGGACCATCTTCGAGTGGTCACTGCTCCTACCAACCCTTCCTTATAACCTTTCTCAATATCGCATGCGGAGGATCTTGACCACATATCCTTCTATTGGCGCATGGACTTCATGGTTGATCGAGTTGGGCCCAAACGAGATATTGTGGTTCATCTCCTGGTACAACATCAACCGTTTTATCTAGGTTAGCCTTCATCACACCCGAGTTTACCTTCTGGGCCTTACACATTGTACCTAGTACTGTGCTTTGCGCGTCTTGAGACAGATGGAGGTAGATCAGACTGTTCCGATTACGGATGACTTTCCTGCTGATTCGGCCATCACCCCGGGTGTTACCCGAGCCGTCCTTAGGGCTTGGGTTAGAGATCACCATATGGTTAGGGCCCTTGCCTAATCCTGCCAGTATTCAGACTTCTCTTGAGTATCGAGCCTGGTTCATTGCCACTGTCTGGCCAATTGAGAGACCAAGGAGGACCGCACTGTTGAGTGCACTCGAGGGTTGGGTTCAGGCTGATGAGATTGAGACTGGTGAGGAGATTGTGCTGGCTCCTAAGACAGGTGAGGTGGATCACAGTTTAACAGCTAAGGGTGACTCAGAGGATGTTGCTCCACGGTGGAGACGGGACATCTAGACTTCTCCAGGCTTTTGGACTTTATCGTTTTTTTTGTTTTGGCTTTGGATTTTGGATGTAGGTTTGCCTTTGCTTTGGACTTGGACTTTAGATTTCATCATTTGCTTATTTTGTTTGGATTTATTGCTTTCTGCCTGACTTTGGGCTGCTATTAGAATGAGATTGACTTTTTAGCTTAAATTGCGAATATATTTTAGCTTTCCAAGCATTTTCCAACTTTATTTATTTCAAGCTCTAATTTTTGCCTAAGCTGCCATTTCGGGTTTTCAACTTAGCGAGCTACCCATTTTTGCCTAAGCCGCCCTTTCAGGTTTTCGACTTAGCGGGTTTTTCTTTTTTTTTTTTTTACTTTTTTTCTTTCTTTCCTCTTTTTTCTATTTGGCAACAAGAGATGAATTATGAAATGATTTTTTATTAATGTTAGACCGCGCCCAATGAGGGCTGCCTACATACCTCCGATATATAATTCCTTTTTCCAAAGAGAATCAAGTCTAATGTAGTTCGTTTTACATTATGCAAATGATTACAATTTACACAAAATATCTTTTTAACTGATCTAAATTACATGGATTAGTGAATTCCAAGCCATCCAAATCAGTCAAAATAACGGCTCTGCCTGACAAGATCTTCTTCAACACATAGGGTCCAGCCCAATGAGGACGGAACTTCCCCCGTGGATCTATGACCGGTTGTCTAATTCCTTCAGAACCAAACAACCTTCTTCCAGTTTCCGGTCTTTGACCTTCTTGTTAAAATGTCACGCCATTCTTCTTTGATAAACTTGAGTTTGGTGGATTGCTCGCAATCGCTTTTCATCCATACCCAAGAGCTGCAAATGATAATTCTCAACCCAATTTGCTTCACTGATCTGGCTTTCCCGGATAACCCTCGCCGACTGAACTTCCAGCTCAATGGGCAATACTGCTTCCACGCCATATACTAAGGAATACGGGGTTGCCCCAGTAGGTGTTCTGATTGAAGTCCTGTATCCCCACAAGGCATTGGCAATTGTTCGTGCCACGCTCTATGCTTTTGAACTGTCTTCTGCAAAATGACTTTATAGCCTTGTTTGCAGCCTCTACAGCCCCATTTGTCTGTGGACGATAGGGTGAAGACTTGTGATGCTGAATCTTCTTTTGCTTCAGTAGATCCGAGAATTCGCTTTGAAAGTGAGACCCGTTATCAGTAATGATCTCAAATGGCATTCCATACCGACAAAGGATGTTGGTACGAACGAACTGTGCTACCTTCTTGGCATTCAAGACCGAATAGGAGGCTGCCTCAATCCACTTAGTGAAATAATCAACAGCAACCAGGATGTATTGATGGCCATTGGAAGCCTTGGGATGGATCTTTCCGATCACGTCTATGCCCCAAGTTGCGAAAGGCCATGGTGAAGCGATGGGCTTCAATTGATCGGAGGCTGCTTTTGCAGCTTGGCAAAAATTTGACACTCGTGGCACTTCTGCGCGTGCCTCACGCAATCTGCATTCATGGTTGACCAGTAATAACCCAGGTTCATGATTTTCCGAGCCAAGGCTATCCTGTGCATGTGTGGACCAGACTCCCCATTATGTAAGGAATCCATAATGGCTTGAGCTTCTCCTTCATCAACGCACCTTAGGTGCAGGCCATTCCAACTTTTCTTATACAGAATTCCACCGATAAGGAAATATCCAGATGCTAACTGTCTCAATGTCCGTTGATCAGTCTTGTTGGATCCCTCCGGGTAGACTTCATTCTAAAGATAATTCTGTATATCCAAAACCACGGCTTGTCATCGACTAGGTTCATGACATGCGCTGGCTGTTTCTGCAGACGAACCGTCAGAGGTCGAATGACTTGATCTCCCCCTACATTAACCATGGAAGCCAAGGTTGCTAAAGCATCTGCAAACTGATTTTTGGTGTGCGGCAAGTAGTGAAAAGATAGTTCCTCAAACTGTTGAGCCAATTCATCTAAGCGCTGTAGGTAAGGAACCAACCGCTCTTCCTTGATCTTCCATTTCCTTAGGGCTTGAGAGACTATTAGGTTGGAATCTCCGAAAACCCTAAGGATTTTTATTTCTTTTCTAGGGCCGCTTCCAACCCCTTGATGCAAGCTTCATACTCGCTTCATTGTTGGTGCAGTCGAAATCTAGTTTGACTGCGATTGGGACGTATTCTCCACAAGGAGTTTTGAATACGACTCCAACCCCGCTTCCATGGTAGTTTGAAGCTCCATCGAAGTACATCTCCCAGACCTCACTTTCCACGCTTAACAAATCCTCATCAGGAAATTCTACCTCTGGCATCTGGTCTTCGACCGGTAATTCTGCTAATTGGTCAGCCAAGGCTCCACCTTTTACTGCCTTCCGTTGTACAAACTTCAAATCATAAGCTGCGAGCACTGATACCCACTTAGCCATCTTGCAGTCAAGGACCGGCCTCTCCATAAGGAATTTCAAGGGGTTCGATTCAGAGATGACATAGGTCGTGTAAGACGAGAGGTAGTGCTGCAGCTTTGTACAGGCCCACACTAGAGCCAGACACAACTTCTCTATCTTGTTGTATTTTAGCTCGTATTCTAGCATCCTTTTGCTTAGGTAATGCACGGCATTTTCTATCCTTGTATCTTCTGCTTGTTGAGCTAGCATTGCACCCATCGCTTCTTCTGTCACTGATAGGTATAATAATAAGGGCTTTCCTAGCCTGGGTGGCTGTAAAACTGGCGGGGATAACAGATATTGCTTGACTTGGTCGAAAGCTTTCTGACAATCCTCATTCCATTTGATGGCTACTCCTTTCCTGAGTAATTTGAAAATCGGACCACAAGTATCGGCCAATTGATTAATGAACCGGCTGATGTACTGTAGCCTTCCCAGGAAACCCCAAACTTCTTTTTCCGTCTTCGGTGCTGGCATTTCCAGAATGGCTTTGGCTTTTGAAGGGTCAATCTCTATGCCCTTCCGACTAACCATGTGCCCCAGAAATACTCCGGATGTGGCTCCAAACAGACATTTTGCCGGGTTGAGCTTCAAATTATACTTTCGAAGTCTAAGGAAGAACTTCTCAAGTGCGGTCGTATGTTCTTCGGTTGTTTTCGACTTAACCACCATATCATCCACATACATTTCCACCTCTCCGTGAATCATGTCATGAAAGATGGTTGTTGCCATTCTTTGATAGGTTGCCCCGGCATTTTTGAGCCCGAAGGGCATGACCCTATAGCAGTAGGTTCCCCATTCTGTGATGAACGCCGTTTTCCTCTTTGTCTGGCCCATGCATCATTATTTGATTATAACCGACAGCAAGATCAGTCAAGGAGACCATCTCGTGTCCAGCCATTCGGTCCACTAGCAAGTCAATGTGCGGCAGGGGAAAGTCGTCCTTCGGACATGCTTTATTCAAATCCCAGTAATCCACACACATTCGCACTTTTCCATCCTTCTTTGGCACCGGCACGATGTTCGCTAACCACGTCGGGTAGGCAATAGGTTCTATGAACTTGTTTTCCAGCTGCTTGGCACTTCCTCCTTGATTTTCAAGGACCATTCTGTTTTCAGCCTTCTTAGCTTCTGTTTCACTGGCTTAGCCTCTGGGTATACTGGAATCTTGTGCACCACTATTGCTGGGTCAATTCCAGTGATGTCGCTTGCTTTCCACATGAAGCAATCAGCGAATTTCTTCAAACATTCACTAACCTGTTCCCTGTTCATGCAATCAGATGCAATGTATGTATGTTCGTTTTCTTCTTTGCCAATTATTATTTTTTCCTTTCATTTTTTATTTCATTTATTTGATTATTTTGCTTGGAAATGCTTGGAAAGATAGACACGCAGGGTAATCAAGAATTTGCAAGCCTTTATTAATTATGACGGAATCATCTTCAAAGAATACATCAATTTGAAATCTGGATCTTCTAGATCCGACGCAGACGACTCAGAACTGGAACTGGGCTCTGACTCGGTTTCAGACTCGGGGTCAGACTCGGACTCAGTACAGGACTTGATTACAGACTCTGGTACTAGGCTTGACTCAGGAGGGGGTCTATCAGCAGTGCGATCCTCCTCGGCGTACCAGTTGGTGAGAGGTCCTCCGCTTGGCTTGATCAGGTTGAGCAAGTCTCGATTCCCTTCATTTCCGGTGATAACCGCAACCTCGTCAAAGAGACTAGGCTGCATGAAGTCTTCCGCTTCCAGCTCGGTTGTTACCTCTTCGGATAAGTCATTCAGGTCCAGGGCACAGGTGTCATTCATTTCTAGGAATAGCTCGAAAGGATCGATCAATTCCTGGTCAGAAACAATAGCATTTACCCCGTGATTTGGTAAGGGATTAGTGCTAATGTTTGACTCACTTCTTGGGATGATTGAACCGTTGTCCACCAGGTCTTGGATGCGGTTCTTAAGCGTCCAGCACGCTTCAATCTCGTGCCCATGACCCTAATGATATTCACAGTATTCATTGGTTCGGTAGTTTCTTGGTAAAGGGTTGGGTGGCGGCCTTGCTTCCAAGGGCTTGATGTAGTTGGCCTTGACAGCCTCTCGGAAAACCAAAAGGATTGGCATCCCGAGATCAGTATATGTCCTTCTTGGACGATGGCCATTTCTCAAATTGCCCACACGTAAAGGATTCGTGGGGGTGATGCTTGCCACTTCACGAACTTTGCCAGCTTGGCTAGGCTTCTCGTATTTTGAGGAGCCCGAGTCTTCTTTCAGCTGCCCCATTTGAATTAAACCCTCTACCTTTGTAGCAGCGGCAATGAGCGACTGAAGGTCAGTAAGTATTGGGTTTGTAATTGTTGTTGGTAGACAGGCTGCAGGTTCTTTATGATTATGTCTACCTGTTCTTGCTCAGAAGGCCGGTTGATCATTTGGGCGACCTTGGTCCTTTTCCTCGTAAGGAACGAGGGAAAGGGTTCATTGTTTTTCTTTTTGGTGGTTTCCAGTTTTTTCCTCATTTTCTGAGCTTCCGGCTCAGAAGTAGTTTTGGAAGGCACATCATCCAGGTTAAAGGCGGGGTTTGTCGGTTCAACAGCAGGTCCCTGATTGGAGGTAGCCGGTCCACTCCCTTTAGCGGAAGCCCCATTTCCATTACCATTACCATTACCCAATTCAGCTATCAGGGCAATCCTTTGGGCGGCCAATGCCTCATTCATTCTGGCCTCCATTCTGGCCTCGAGTTGTTCAATGAGGGTTTGGATGTCAGCAAGTGATGCCATTGGTGCAGGTAGGGTTGTTGGAGTTGTAAGTGAGGTTGGTGTAGTTGGTGAAACCGGTGAAGCTGGCGATATCACCGTAGGTGTGATCGGCACTTGGGTAGGTACTCGGATTGTAGGCACCTGTAAGGATAAGGGTAGCTGGATTAGGTACAGTGGTTGGTGTATCAGGTAACTGATATGAGGTAGATTGACTCTTTGTCCAACTGTGCATGACTGAAAGTAAAAGGGTGTGTTCTGCTCTCTTTGTGTTTACCCCATGCCTATGATATGTCGTGAATGCGCATAACAACACGCCATAAACCATTTAATGAATATGATTCACATCATTGGGTGCATACAGTCCTAAAGGGTAGGTTCTATAGGCTATGACTCAAATAGAGAATCGGTTTATAAGGGACCCTTGAACCTTGAGTATGGATATACCTAACCACATGTGAAACAAAGAGTTTCACGTGGGTCCAGCGGTACGCATACCCATGGGCCACCCCCAAAAGGATTAGGGGCGGTTTGCGATAACAGGGAGGACGCTTTGGCTGTCCGTCGACATAATCAAAGAGACCTGCCGATCAACGCTACTTGCTATCCAAACTCAGAAGTTTGAAAGAAATTCATTTGAAATTCATTTGAAATTCATTTTTTTTATGCAATGGAGAAAAAGATTCTCAATCGTGCAAATAGATCAACAAATTTAAATGTCTTAATCAAATTTGTCACTTAAGTTCAAATTTCCTCTCATCGAGTATTCTTAAAGAAAGAACACTCGATTTATGTCAAGGTACCCTGCAAAACAAAGCATAGTAAAGTAATGCCCTAAAGAAGGGCAGGTTAGTTTATTCAACAATTGTAGTCCACTTTTATGCAAAAAGATTACATAATTAATAGTCCCCAGCAGAGTCGCCAAACTGTGAACCCCTCCCCGAACATCATAGCATAGTGAATGCATATGACTAAAGGAAGAAATGCACGTGAATGTATGAGTCGCCACCTTGTTTAATTATTTTAGGGTAAACTAGGAAAAACCCTAAGTGACTCCAATTTTAATTAACCTAAGTCTAGGCTAATTATCCCAATGTTTAAGGCATGGTTTGCAAACCCGAGATGGATCCCGAGACTAAGTCATGCTGATAAACTAACCAATGAATGAATGCTTTGCAAGGTAATTGGACCAATGAAAAATGTTTATGTGATTTCGACTTGCCGCCCGGGGTTAAATCCCGAACGTGCCTATGTACTTCCGTTTGAATGGAAGATCAAAGTCAACGTAGTTCGATAGGCCTTCTTTGAAGGGCTTTGAATGGGTATGCTTAATGCATGAGTGTGTGTATGCTTTGTGCATTTTGTTTAGGCATTTCGCCTGAAAATTGATTGATTTGATTTTAGGCATTTGATGCCAAAAATGTTGATTTTAATGGCTTTTAGCTAAAAAGATTGATTTAGGCAATCGTTGCCAAAAATGATTAATTTTAGGCGATTATCGCCAGAATGATTGATTTTAAAGCTTTTAACCAAAAAGAGTGATTTAGGCAATTTGATTGCCAAAATGATGTTGATTGGGCGATTGTCGCCAAAATGATTGATTTAAGGCTTTTTGCCAAAATAAGTTGATTAATTTTAAGGCATTTTGCCAAAAGATCGATTTAATTGTAGGCAATTTGTTGCCAAAATGTGATCGATTAAGGCTTTTAGCCACAATTATTAATTAATTGGACTTAAGCCGGATTTGTTTGAAATAAAGGCGCTTACACCTGTGAACCCCTACCCCAAATATCATATGCATATGATTGCATGTGACTAAGGAAGAAATGCACGTGATGTGTGAGTCGCCATCTTGTTTAATTATTTCAGGGTAAACTAGGAAAAAACCCTAAGTGACTCCAATTTTAATTAACCTAAATGATAGATTAATTATCCCAATGTTTAAGGCATGGTCTTCGAACCCGAGGTGGATCCCGAGACTATGTCATGCTGATGAACTAACCATGAATGAATGCTTTGCAAGGTAATTTGGACCAATGAAAATGTTTATGATGATTTTGACTTGCCACCCGGGGTGAAATCCCGAACGTGCCTACGTACTTCCGTTTGAATGGAAGATCAAAGTCAACGTAGTTCGGTAGGCCTCTTCTAGAGGGCTTTAGATGGGATGCTTGATGCATGAGTGTGTGTATGCTTTGTGCATTTTTGTTTAGGCATTTTGCCAAAGAATTGATTGTTTCAGGCACTTGGTGCCAAAATGTTGATTTGAGGCTTTTTGCCAAAAGAAAGGATTTGGGCTTATTCTTGCCAAAAGATAAGTTGGGCTTATTTGCTTGCCAAAGATTAATTGGGCTTATTATTGCCAAGAGATTGATTGTGTAGGCGATTGTCGCCAAAATTGAATGATTTAAGGCTTTTTAGCCAAAATGAATTGATTTAGGCAATTGTTGCCAAAGGTTGATTCAAGGCTTTTAGCCAAAAGAAATTGATTTAAGCGATTTGTCGCTATAAAAGAGATTAATTTTCACTTATAAGCAATTTATTTGCTTAAAGTGATTATTTAAAGGCTTTTATCCAAATTATTGATTTAAGCGATTTGTCGCTATAAAAGATTAACTTTTCACTTATAAGCAATTTGTTTGCCTAAAGTGATTAATTAAATTGAAATATAGGCAATTTATTGCCATAAAAAAAACGTGTTTAAGTAGGGCCTTTTAGTCACAATCATTGATTAACTGGACTTAGGCCAAGAACTGTTCGAAATAAAGGCAATTTCACCATAGTTATTGATTAACTAGGCTTCTTTAGCCAATAATGTCAGATTTACGCTTTAATACCACGATTATTAATTAATCGGGCATTTAAGCTTAATCTTTATTTGATTGAGGCAATTTATTTGCCTAGTGGATGATATGGATGCATTCATGCAGTTATAGAGTTAAGAGGAGTAGAAAAGAAGCATGCATGAAGTGCTAAAATTAAATAAGCGTAGTCTAATTTATGTACCTGATTTAATCTCCGACCGCTTCTTAACTCCAGGTTAAGCTCCTCGTTAAGGGAAATATTAATTAAAATGGAATTTTAATGGCCACTTAGTAAAGCAAGAAAAAATGAAAGCAGAATAAAATAAAATAAAATAAAATAAAGAATGCAGAAAGCGATAAAAGAATCGCAAAGAGCGTAAAGGGAGAAGAGAGGTCCGTCAACACAGACTGTGTGTCAAAACGGAGCCCCGGGGATGTTTTTTATAGGAAAAACGCGCCCCTGGGCGCGTCTGCCCGCCCTCCAGGGCGGGCATGCCCGCCTGGGCTAGGCAGGCGTGCCCGCCCACGCTGGGCGGGCATGGCCGCCCAAGCTGGGCGGGTGTGCCCGCCTAGACCGGGCGGGCATGGCCGCCCTAGCTGGGCGGGCGTGCCCGCCCTTGAGGGTGGGCATGCCCGCCTAGACTGGGCGGGCATGCCCGCCCTAGCTGGGCGGGCGTGCCCGCCCTTGAGGGTGGGCGTGCCCGCCCCCGAGGGTGGGCATGCGTGCCTTTCTCTTTTTCTCTTCTTTTTTTTTCGTTCCGGAGGCTTTTCCGGGAGTTTCGGACCTCCAAAAAATATTCCGGGACCAGTTCCGTGATCCTCGTAATTTTTCGGACGTTTCAAGTACCATATTGGCACACTTCCGGTGAACTTTCTGAATGACCTCCGGTCCGGCCGGACTGTTTGCAGTCTGGAAAAATTGGCTCTTTGAGCCTCAAAATTGAGGTATTCATAGACGATTGCAGCCGCTGTCGCCGCCGGCGATAGCGGCTACCGCTGCCTTTAAGGGCGGCCGCGGCCGAGAAAACTGGCTTTTTTTGAGCCTTAAAATTTGAGTATTCACAGTTGCCCCCCCACTGGCTATCATAAAAATGATTTATGAGAGCCAGTGGCTATCTGAAGGAGCAAATTTTGAGGATGGGCAGAGGAGGAAACCCTGCCGTGGATTTTCTCTTTGAAATAAAATGATCAAATGCATGGATTTATGTTTACAACATAAAGATGTTTTTGCCTTTCTGAGGACTTAAAATGAAATTCTGCCTCTTAGAGGACTTGAAAAGATGTTTTCCCCTTAATGAGGGCTTGGAAAGAGATTTTGCCTCTTAGAGGTCTTGAAAAGATGTTTTGCCTCTTAATGAGGGCTTGAAAAGAGATCTTGCCTCTTAGAGGACTTTGAAAAGATGTTTTGCCTCTTAATGAGGGCTTGAGAAGAGAGATTTTGCCTCTTAGAGGGCTTGAAAAGATGTTTTGCCTCTTGATGAGGGCTTGAAAAGAGATTTTGCCTCTTAATGAGGGCTTGAAAAGAGATTTGTTTTATGTTTGTTTTTTTTCTTTGAGAACCAAGGGTCCACCTAAAGTTGAAATGATCAAATGGCTTGGTTTTGGATGAAAAAATGGTTGGTTATTGGTTAGGGTTTCACCCTAGGTTTTATGTAAAACAAAAGGTTAACCATTAATCGGGTTCTACCCTGGGTTTGTGTAAAAGAGATTGACGATGGTTGGGTTCCACCCTGGGTTGTGTATGTTTTTTTTTTTATAACACTTGCCCCTGAATCCGACTTGGAGGATTTTGCCCCCTGCTTGAGAGAATTGATGCCCTTATTAGCTGGAATGAAAGACTAAAAATTCCGTGATTACTTCTGTGATGGGAGAATGGTGAAGGTTCTTATCACTTCTTGCCCCCCCAGAATGGTGCTGACCATGGAATATTTCAAAACATTGGTGTTGTACTTGTCCAATCGATTGAGGAATCAAGGAGAACAAGGCCACTGAGGAAATGGACAATGTGGATGACATCGCTCGTCTGAAAAGGATCGAAGAAACGATGGTCCGAGTGGAGATGAGGTATTAAAGAATTACCTCTCAATGATTATGTTTGACATTTTTTTTTAGGGATTGTTTTGGAAATCCCGGGGATTGAATTGACATTTTCCTCTCTCTCTCTTTTTTTTAGAGGAATGACTCAAAGAGTAACTCTTTCAAAACGAACTTTTGAGAATGACTCGATTTTTGTGACTCGTTGTGGAATGACCACTGGTGATGGAGACTTGATTTCAGAGACCCATTGGAGACTCGATTTAGAGACTCAAATTCTGTCTTGTAGTGGATTTTGACTCGAAGGAAACTCAGTGATCCCTGGAAAAATGATTTAAGGACACACTTTGCTGTTTGTCCTACAAAAAAATTGACTCTCTAAAAGAATTCATGAAAGCACTTTTTTTTCTTTTTTTTTTAATTTTTTTTTGTTTTTTGGCCTTAACTTTTGCCTAGTAGCCGCCCTTTCGAGTTTTCGACTCTAGCAGGTTCTTTGCCCTAACTTTTGCCTAGACCGCCCTTTCGGGTTTTCAGCCTAGCGGGCTCAATTCTTGCCTGAAGCCGCCCTTTCGGGTTTTCAACTCCAGCTTTTATTTTTCTTTTCTTCTCTTTTTTTTTTACTATTTTTATTATATATTTTATTTTATATTGGCAAAGAGAAAATGCTTTTTATGATGCAGACTTATGTTTGTGACCGCGCCTTTGTGGCTGCCTACGTA
Source organism: Jatropha curcas (assembly GCF_041381405.1). Classification (NCBI taxonomy): domain Eukaryota; kingdom Viridiplantae; phylum Streptophyta; class Magnoliopsida; order Malpighiales; family Euphorbiaceae; genus Jatropha; species Jatropha curcas. Next base: position 8,819,607 of record NC_143155.1, read on the forward strand.
TCTCCAAGAACTCTTCGGGGGATGGGGAGAATCAGGTCTTTCGTAGTTCCTTCCGGGATGTGAACTTCGTCCTCAGCTGGTGCGAATTTCATCTCCGACTTGATGTTAGTGCGGAATTCCTTTCCGTCTCGGTGCGGAATTTATTTCCGACTTGCTGTTGGGGCAAAAGCCAATTCCGACTTAATGCTGATTGTGGAATTCATTTCCGATTTGATTTCTTCGGGATTCTTTCCCGACTTGATATTAATACAGAATTTATTTCTAACTTGATTTCTTCGCGGGATTTCTTCCCGGCTTGATTTCTTCGCGGGATTCCTTCCCGACTTGATGTTGATGCAGAATTCATTTCTGACTTGATTTCTTCGCGGGATTCCTTCCCGGCTTGATGTCTTTGCGGGATTCCTTCCCGACTTGATGTTGATGCAGAATTCATTTCTAACTTGATTTTCTTCGCGAGATTCCTTCCCGGCTTGATGTCTTTGCGGGATTCATTCCCGGCTGGATGTCTTTACGGGATTCATTCCCGGCTTTGATGATGTTGAATCAACTTATTGACTCGAGCTCTAGGCGAATCTGACTTTGTTGTTGTAGTGGTTTTACCACTGGTTGACTGAAATATGACTTGTATTCATCACAAAGAGTTTTGAATACCCACATTGTGGTGGTAACTTGAGTGGTTTGAGTGTTGAAGAAGCTTTTATGCTTTGAGTTTGTGGTTTCGCCATGTTTGAATTCTTGAGGTTAATTTGATTCCTTTTCTTGAACTTTATCTTACTCTGAATTTGAAACTTATTCCTCAATGGTTCTCCTCTCCATAAGGAATTTTGAGGAGACTCTTCCTTGAGAAATGATCCTTGTTTATAAGGACACTTGTACTTGTGCCATGCTTGGCCCTTGATTTTCAAGGTGTTTGTTGTCATCCAATTTGTGGAAATGACTGCTTCTTTTAACTTGCTTTTTCAAAATGTGAGCAGCCGCTTGGTCTTTGTCCTTATGGCTGAAATGATTTGTCATCTACCCTTGATGGGCTTGAATTTAACGGAGAGCTTGCAGTTGACCCATTTTTGACAACTTGATTTCCTGTAGCTTTGTCCTTGATTTCTTTCTTTTACGCAGAAGTTCCTTTGACCCATTTTTTTCTTTTGCTTGTTTAGAAGCAGCCTCTCCATAAAGAATTTCGAGGCAACTTGATTCTGAGATGACTTGAGTAGTGTATGGATTGCATTGCGACTTCGTGCAGACCCAATCCAATAACTTCTTTATTCTGTCGCTTTTAAGCTCAAAATTCAGACACCTCTCTGTCGGAGCATCTTCCATTCCTGGGTTTTCGGAGAAACCATTCTGGCCTTAACCCCTTCAATCGGCTTTGCCTCGGTACTGTTTGAAGTCTTGTGTACCCTTTGCTGGATCCTTTCCATGATTACCCTTCAAAACTTCCCTTTTGACGGTGCTTCTTAGGATGCCCCCAGCTTTGATTGATGCAGAGCAAATGAAAGGATGAATGCATTTTTCTTTGCCAATTTTTATTATCTTTTTTTTTATCATCATTTTTTATTATTTTTTCGATTTTTTTTGCTTTCACAGGAAAGGAAAGAGTATAAACATGGTTTGGAACGTAAACTGCTCCCTTTTTATTGATAAAACAACATTTGTGTACAAAAGACACTTAGATTTACAAATGAAAACTTGAATGGAAATGAAAATGAAAAGAAAAGACTAGACCCTAAAAGATAGACTCCAGGTAAACTGTGATGGACTAGGATTGGATTGACTGAAGTGACTTTGTTCTTCTCGATGCTTAAATCGATCAGACATGTTGTTGTTGGTCTTGAACAATTCCTTTGTTCTTTTGGAGGTTTGATCTCAACCTTCTCAGACACAAACTTCATTCATTTCTAAGAAAAGTTCGAAAGGATCGAACGATTCTTGTTCAGCAATTTTTTTTGCATTAATCCCATGGTTAGGCAAGGGATTGGTTGATATTCAGCTTGCTCTTGGGGATGATGGACCCATTGTCAACCAAGTCTTGTAGACGGTTTTTCAAAGTCCAACATGATTCGGTCTTATGCCCATGTCCTTGATGGTACTCACAGTATTCATTGGCTTTGAAATTCCGGGGCAGGGGGTTTGGTAATGGCCTTGCTTCTAAGGGCTTCAGTAAATTTGCTTTCACTGCTTCTCGGAACACCAAAAGGATTGGCATGTCGAGATCAGTATATTGCCTCTTTGGCTGATTGCTTCCCAAATTCCCAACACGTAAAGGATTCGTGGGGATTATACTGGCTATTTCATTTGTCTCACTGGACCCAGCATGATTCTGCTTCTTGTATGAGTATTCTTTGAGTTGACCCAACTGGATTAAGTCTTCCACCTTAGTTGCAGTCGCAATGAGCGATTGGAACGTAGGCAAGTACTGTGTTTGAAGCTGTGACTGGTAGACAGGCAGTAAATTCTTGATTATTATGTCAACTTGTTCTTGTTCAGAGGGTCGGTTGATCATTTGAGCAGCTTTGGCTCTCCACCTCGAAAGGAACGAGGAGAAGGGCTCGTTTTTCTTTTGTCTAGTGGTTTCCAGCTCCCTCCGGGTAACATCCACTTCGATATTATAATGGTATTGCGTATTAAACGCATTACAGATGTCTTCCCAGGTCTTCATTTTAGACCGGTCTAGGCTGACAAACCATCTCAAAGCAGCACCAGTGAGTGATTGTTGAAACAACTGAGCAAGGAGCTCGCTGTTCAGGCCAAACGGGTTGAGGGCACCCACATACATTTTCAGGTGCGTTTTGGGACAAGTGGTTCCATCAAACTTGTCCATGTTGGGCATTTTGAACTTCGTGGGCAGTCTTGCTTCAGGGAACAAGGACAAGGAGTCCATGTCCACTACTTCCTTGTGTGTCTTAAGAGCAGTAATAGACCTTTCTAGGAGTTCTAGTTTTTCTCTCATTTTTTGAGCTTCCAGCTCAGAAGCAGTTCTGGAGGGCATGTCATCCAGGTTAAGGGCAGGGTTTGTTGGTTCAGCAGCAGGACCCTGATTAGAGGTAGTAGGTCCACTTCCCCCGGCGGAAGCCCCATTTCCATTACCACCGCCTAGTTCAGCTATTAGGACAGTCCTCTGGGCAGCCAATGCCTCATTCATTCTAGCCTCCATTCTGGCTTCCAGTTGTTCGATGAGGTTTTGGATGTCAGTGAGTGATGCCATTGGTGCAGTCGGGGTTGTTGGACTTGTGGGTGAGAGCTCAGTTGGTGTTTCGGGTACAGGTGATCTTTGGAGGGGTACCTGTAAAAGGACATAGTCAAAATGATTAGACTATCCTATATAAGGTGTTTTCATAGGTTATGTGAGGTAGGGTAATGTTGGTATGCTAGGACACCTAGGGTAGGACCCAATGGGGTGTGATATGTAAGGTGGAGTGCTTAGGGCTGGACACCTCAACTTTTCGAAAGGCCCTAAGTTCTCAAGAAAAAAAAAAAAATTGGGCCTTAGGGGCCAAAATGTGAATTTTTGGGCCTTAGGCCAAATTGGGAATTTTTGGGCCTCTGTGGCCAAGAATGTGAACTTCTGGGCCTTAAGGGCCAAATTGAGAATTTTTGGGCCTTAGGGGCCAAATTGTGAATTTTTGGGCCTCTGTGGCCAAATTGAGAATTTTTGGGCCTTAAGGGCCAAATTGTGAATTTTTGGGCCTCTGTGGCCAAATTGGGAATTTTTGGGCCTCAGGGGCCAAATTGAGAATTTTTGGGCCTTCGGGGCCCAATTGAGAATTTTTTGGGCCTTCGGGGCCAAATTGAGAATTTTTGGGCCTTAGGGGCCAAATTGAGAATTTTTGGGCCTTAGGGGCCAAAATGAGAATTTTTGGGCCTTCGGGGCCAAAATGTAATTTTTCAGGTCTCAGGGACCAAAAATGTGATTTTTCAGCTTTTGAAATGAAATGTTTTTTTTTTTGTGAAGTATGGGATGAATGCGTGAATGCGCACAACATCACAACATAATTCATTTTTAATGGAATGATTCAGCATCATTGGGCGCATACAGTCCTAAAGGATAGGTTCTATAGGCTATGATACAAATAGAGAATTGGCTTATAAGGGACCCTTGAACCTTGAGTATAGATATACCTAACCACATGTGAAACAAAGAGTTTCGCGTGGGTCCAACGGTACGCATACTCATGGGCCACCCCCAAAAGGATTAGGGATGGTTTGCGGTAACAGGGAGGACGCTTTGGCTGTCCGTCGACATAATCAAAGAGACCTGCCGATCAGCGCTACTTGCTATCCGACTCAGAAGTTTGAACAGAGAGAGAAGAAATTCATTTGAAATTCATTTTTTGTGCAATGGAGAAAAAGATTCTCAATCGTGCAAATCAACAAATTAAAAATGTTTTAATTTAGTTGTACAATCAAGTTCAAATTCTCCTTATCCCGTATTCTTAAAGAAAGAATACTGGATTTTTTCTGTTAGGGTACCCTGCAAAACAAAGCATAGTAAATAATACCCTAAAGAAGGGTAGGTTAGTTTACACAACAATTGTAGTCCTCTTTATGCAAAAAGATTGCATAAGTCCCCAGTGAAGTCGCCAAACTGTGAACCCCTACCCCAAATATCATATGCATATGATTGCATGTGACTAAGGAAGAAATGCACGTGATGTGTGAGTCGCCACCTTGTTTAATTATTTCAGGGTAAACTAGGAAAAAACCCTAAGTGACTCCAATTTTAATTAACCTAAATGATAGATTAATTATCCCAATGTTTAAGGCATGGTCTTCGAACCCGAGGTGGATCCCGAGACTATGTCATGCTGATGAACTAACCATGAATGAATGCTTTGCAAGGTAATTTGGACCAATGAAAATGTTTATGATGATTTTGACTTGCCACCCGGGGTGAAATCCCGAACGTGCCTACGTACTTTCGTTTGAATGGAAGATCAAAGTCAACGTAGTTCGGTAGGCCTCTTCTAGAGGGCTTTAGATGGGATGCTTGATGCATGAGTGTGTGTATGCTTTGTGCATTTTTGTTTAGGCATTTTGCCAAAGAATTGATTGTTTCAGGCACTTGGTGCCAAAATGTTGATTTGAGGCTTTTTGCCAAAAGAAAGGATTTGGGCTTATTCTTGCCAAAAGATAAGTTGGGCTTATTTGCTTGCCAAAGATTAATTGGGCTTATTATTGCCAAGAGATTGATTGTTTAGGCGATTGTCGCCAAAATTGAATGATTTAAGGCTTTTTAGCCAAAATGAATTGATTTAGGCAATTGTTGCCAAAGGTTGATTCAAGGCTTTTAGCCAAAAGAAATTGATTTAAGCGATTTGTCGCTATAAAAGAGATTAATTTTCACTTATAAGCAATTTATTTGCTTAAAGTGATTATTTAAAGGCTTTTATCCAAATTATTGATTTAAGCGATTTGTCGCTATAAAAGATTAACTTTTCACTTATAAGCAATTTGTTTGCCTAAAGTGATTAATTAAATTGAAATATAGGCAATTTATTGCCATAAAAAAAACGTGTTTAAGTAGGGCCTTTTAGTCACAATCATTGATTAACTGGACTTAGGCCAAGAACTGTTCGAAATAAAGGCAATTTTACCATAGTTATTGATTAACTAGGCTTCTTTAGCCAATAATGTCAGATTTACGCTTTAATACCACGATTATTAATTAATCGGGCATTTAAGCTTAATCTTTATTTGATTGAGGCAATTTATTTGCCTAGTGGATGATATGGATGCATTCATGCAGTTATAGAGTTAAGAGGAGTAGAAAAGAAGCATGCATGAAGTGCTAAAATTAAATAAGCGTAGTCTAATTTATGTACCTGATTTAATCTCCGACCGCTTCTTAACTCCAGGTTAAGCTCCTCGTTAAGGGAAATATTAATTAAAATGGAATTTTAATGGCCACTTAGTAAAGCAAGAAAAAATGAAAGCAGAATAAAATAAAATAAAATAAAATAAAGAATGCAGAAAGCGATAAAAGAATCGCAAAGAGCGTAAAGGGAGAAGAGAGGTCCGTCAACACAGACTGTGTGTCAAAACGGAGCCCCGGGGATGTTTTTTATAGGAAAAACGCGCCCCTGGGCGCGTCTGCCCGCCCTCCAGGGCGGGCATGCCCGCCTGGGCTGGGCGGGCGTGCCCGCCCACGCTGGGCGGGCATGGCCGCCCAAGCTGGGCGGGTGTGCCTGCCTAGACTGGGCGGGCATGGCCGCCCTAGCTGGGCGGGCGTGCCCGCCCTTGAGGGCGGGCATGCCCGCCTAGACTGGGCGGGCATGGCCGCCTAGACTGGGCGGGCGTGCCCGCCCTAGCTGGGCGGGCGTGCCCGCCCTTGAGGGTGGGCATGCCCACCCCCAAGGGTGGGCATGCGTGCCTTTCTCTTTTTCTCTTCTTTTTTTTTCATTCCGGAGGCTTTTCCGGGAGTTTCGGGCCTCCAAAAAATATTCCGGGACCAGTTCCGTGATCCTCGTAATTTTTCGGACGTTTCAAGTACCATATTGGCACACTTCCGGTGAACTTTCTGAATGACCTCCGGTCCGGCCGGACTGTTTGCAGTCTGGAAAAATTGGCTCTTTGAGCCTCAAAATTGAGGTATTCATAGACGATTGCAGCCGCTGTCGCCGCCGGCGATAGCGGCTACCGCTGCCTTTAAGGGCGGCCGCGGCCGAGAAAACTGGCTTTTTTTGAGCCTTAAAATTTGAGTATTCACAACACCATAGCTATTAATTAACTAGGTGTTTTAAGCCAATATTGTCGGATTTAGGCTTTAATACCACGATTATTAATTAATCGGGCATTTAGCCTAAATTTATTTAATTGAGGCAATTTGTTTGCCTAATGATGACATGGATGTATTTATGCAGTTGTAGAATTATTAGGAGTAGAAAAGAAGCATGCATGAAGTGCTAAAATTAAATAGGCAGATTTCAGTTCATGTACCTGATTTAATCGTCGACCGCTTCTTAACTCCAGGTTAAGCTCCTCGTTAAGGGAATTAATTTTAATTTAATTTTAAGTGACCAAGTATCACAATAATAAAATAAAACTAAAATTAAAAAATGCAAGAAAGCAGTAAAGAATCGCAAAGAGCGTAGGGAGAAGGAGCGTCCGTCAACACAGACTGAGTGTCTCAAAACGGAGCCCCAGAGCCGTTTTTTATAGGAAAAAAACGTGACCCCGAGCGCCCCTGCCCGCCTGGCTTGGGCGGGCGTGCCCGCCTGGCCTGGGCGGGCATGCCCACCCCCGCGGGCGGGCATGTGTGCCTTTTCCCCTCTCTTTTTTCTTTTTTCGTTCCGGAGGCTTTTCCGGGAGTTCCGGACCCCCAAAAAATATTCCGAGACCAGTTCCGTGATCCTCGTAATTTTTCTTGCATTTCAAGTACCATATTGGCATACTTTCGGTAAACTTCCAAAATGGCCCTCGGTCCAGCCGGACTGCTTGCAATCCGGGAAAGCTGGCTCTTCGAGCCTCAAAATAAATGGGTATTCACAGGCGACTACCGCCGCCTTTAAGGGCGGCCGCCACCGCCGCGGCCGGAAAAACTGGCTTTTTGAGCCTCAAAATTTAGGTATTCACAAAGTGATGGATAGCCTAGAAATAAACCAGCTGATGTACTGAATTTTACCCAAGAAGCTTTTCACCTGACGTTCTGTTCTTGGCGGTTCCATATCCTGAATGGCTTTTATTTTGTCGGGGTCAACCTCAATTCTGTTAGGTCCTACAACAAAACCTAACAGTTTGCCTTTTGTTACTTCGAATACGCACTTTTTGGGATTGAGTCTTAGGTTGTACTGTTTAACCCGTGCAAAGAACTTTTCTAGCATTTCCGCGTGCTCTTCCTGTGTTCTTGTCATGATCACCATATCATCCACATATACTTCTAATCCTTTATGGATCATATCATGAAATAATGTTGTAGTCATTCTCTAATATGTCGCCCCGACGTTCTTCAGTCCAAATGGCATCACTCTATAGCAAAAAGTCCGAAAGTCCATGGTGAAAGCGGTCTTGTGCTTGTCAACTAAGGCCATCAGTATCTGGTTGTATCCGGAGAATCCGTCCATGATAGAATAACATCCCATTCCGGCAGCATTGTCAATCAAAACATCTATGTTTGGAAGTGGAAAGTCATCCTTAGGTGAGGCTTTGTTTAGGTCCCTGTAGTCAACACAAACTCTCATCCTCCCATCCTTTTTCAGCACAGGGACTATATTAGCCAACCATTCCGGATAGTGTACTACTTCTAGGAATCCTGTATCCAACTGTTTCTGGACCTCAGCCTTAATCTTGTCTTGCCATTCTGGTCTGACCCGTCTCCTCTTCTGCTTCACTGGCTTAATACTCGGGTCGGTAGGAATGAAGTGTTCTGCGATTGATCTGTCGATTCCTGGCATGTCAGCGTAGCTCCAGGCAAATACCTCTGAATTTCTTTTAATACATTCTTGAAGATCCTATCTAAATTCAGGTTTGAAGTCTGATCTGATTTCGATTATTTTAGGATCTTCAGTGGTGCTTAAGTTAAATGCAAAATGATGCAATGCATTTATGTCAAATATGCGCGTGGTATAATCAATGCCATGAACGTGACAATCAGGAAAACAAGAAAACAAATAGTCAAAATTCACTTCCATTGATTGAAATAATAAAGGGAAACCATCCAAATTGTTCTCAAAACAAAAATCAGAAAAATAAAAGACAGGATTAATAGCCTGCTCAATACATTCATCGCAACTGTTCTTTATTGCTTGAATTACTTCATCTGCATTTGCATCTTCTTTTGCTTCCGGGGTAGCTTCTGCTTTGGCCTCTCCATGCTCCGCCATCTTCATCACCTTCCTCTCTGTTTCTTTAGCATCTTCAGCAGCTAGTACTGACTGTAGGATCCTTGCCTTAGCCTTCTGCTCTTGCACCATTTTGGAAGCTTCATCCCCAATCCCCAGGAAATCTTCAAACTCAGATATCTTCTTTGACCATTCAGTGCCACTGCTTGTTTGAACCATACCCATCATGAACTGAGTGCCTTCAACCAACTGTTCGAAGGAAGGCTCGGGAGACTTGATCAACTGCTCATCAAAGTCTGTCATGAAGATTTCCAGGCCAGGGTAAGTCTTTCATCTACTCTGAAATTCCCTCGAAGCCTCTGGGACAAAGAAAATTTGATTCAGATTCGGCTCTCTAACCGGAGACTGGATCTCATACTTCTCCTTCTTTCTGCTCTCTCAATACCCCAGCCCACGTCGGTCTTGTTGTCCATATGCTGATGACAGAGGTTCAAACCTTCCTTGTAACTCCCAGCCTAGCCCTTTGCCATATTGCCATTACATCTTTTTCATCATTTTTTGCGAAAAAGGGCTCATCCTGTTTACTGCACTCTTACTTACATTAATTGGCACATCAATCATAGCCACCTGGAAACCAGACAAAGGGACAATCAACTCAAGACCTTCCACCGCCGCCACATTCAAATCTTCTTGCGCATTAATGGTCACCACCTCAGTACCCCATGGAACCTTAACTTTTCTGTGCAAGGTGGAAGGAATTGCACCCAACAATAGAGCATAATTGGCCAGAATATCCAGAATGACGACATCCACCCAACTCTCTATAGTCCCTGTCGAGATTTTTGCTCTGAAAGTTCCTTTGGCATTGCGCATGGTGTTGTCATAGGCTTTGACCACCATGTTAGACGGTTCAAGTTCTGACTCGTCTATCTTGAATTTTGACAGCATCTTCAGGGGGCATACACACAAGGCTGACCCGTTGTCCACCATCACATTGCGGGTTTCACGCCCACTAACAGCAATCTGAATGTATAGAGGCTTGAAGTGGTTCCTTCCTTCCGGAGGTAGGTCGGAGTCAAAGAAAGTGATCTCACCAATTCTGCGCTGCAATACATTGATCATGTCTACACTCTGGATCCGGGCAGGCACTCTAACAAATGTCATAGCCTCTAATAAAGATTCTCTGTGTTCCTTAGAGGCGATTAGCAAATCCCATAATGAAATATCAGCCTTTGTCCTCTGCAACTGGCTCAACACTGAATTTGCAGTTACACCGCTAGGTGTTCTGTTTTGGCTGCTCTCACCCACTTCGGTAGTCTTCTTTTGCATTTTCCCCACTTCATCTTCTTTCTTCTTTTCTTTGGGCTGTTCTCCGCCCTTGTCTGTTGTCTTCTTTTTCATTCCATCAGTGGCAACTTCTTTCCCTTTAGACTGAGCACTGCTATCGGGATTATACACTCGCCCACTTCGGGTTAAGCTCTGGATGCCTACTTCATTCACATCCTCCTCACTACTATAGTACCACTGCCCTTCCTGATCAGCTAAACTTTTCTGGATTGCGAGCTGAATCTGCTCGTCTTCACCTTCTGGTACCTCGCCCACCTTCACTGTGATGCTTTTCTCAATCTCTATTTTCACGGGTCTCTTCTCCTCGTCTTCCTCGCTGCTGCAATCATCCCAAATATTCAGCGTGGCACACATTCTTTCCTCCCATTCAACCTCTGCTAACACAAGTTCCTCCGGTAGACCACTTCCGATTGCATTAACTGATCCACCTGACTGGGACTTGTGGGGTGGATAATTGTACTAGTATTGGGGCAGTGGATTGTTCTTTATGCTTGGCTTGTTCTTCTCGGAAGGTTTCGTAATTTTTTCGTTGTCTATCAAATCTTGAATGTCGTGCCTTAACTTGAAGCAATCATCAGTTGAATGTCCCTTACACTGGTGGTAGTCACAGTTCCGATCCATAAACCTACCCCGCACAGGTTTAGCTGGATTAACTGGCAGCTTGGAAAGCACTCCATTCTTAATGCAGGATCTCATGACCGTACTCAAAGGTCTACCAGTCACAGCTCCCACCGTGTTACTACTTCCAAACTGGTTCGGGGCACTACTTCCAGCATTTCTATCAGCATAGGAGGTCCGATAATTGCCAAACCCTCGACTCTTCTTCTTCTCCTCCTTATACAGCTCCTCTATGTTCAAACCATCCCTTTGAACTAGAGCAAAATCAGTGAGTGGTTGGTTCAACATTCTCTCTTTGAAGAAGGGTAACAAGCTTCTACTGAAAATTCTGATTAGCTCTTGGTCCTTCGGCCTTGTCTGGACCATGAATAGCTTTATTCTCCACCTCCTATAATAATCCAAAAAACTTTCGTCTTTTTCCTGTCTCAAACTCTCCAAATCTCTAAGGCCGATCTCATCGCTCTCATCTGTCTTGAAATGCTTAAGGAAAGCAGTCTGAAGTTTGACCCAGTTCCTTTGTACTTCCATCTCCAAATTGTCATACCATCTTCGGTAGCTCTTATGCAGTGTCTGAGGGAATGCCCGTAGCACGTCCTCTTCATTATACCGGTTCATTTGGGAGACCCAAAGGAATTCAGACAGATGGGACCACGGGTCATTGTCTCCTTCAAATATGGTGTGTTTGAAAGTCTTGAAGGGTGTAGAATTTGTGGGACTCAGAACATATTCTGTTACATGGAAATTTGTAACAGGGTCTTTCTCTTTCGCAATAACCATCTTCTCAAACTTATCTTTCAGTTCGGCCTCAAACTTATCTTTCAGTTCAGCAAATTGCTTACTCAGATCGTTCTCAACTGGAACAGCATTACCAGCAGATGCTTGATGACCCGAGGTGGGTTCCGGAGAATCTCTTTCATCCACTATAGGCTGAGTACTTGAAGTGGGTGGAACCTAATTTTGGGCTCTATCTTGAGCAAGGGTAGCAGCTATTATTTCGGAAATGGTCCTTATCTGGGCCGGGGAGAAACCCGTCTCATTCACTATGTCGTCAGCCATTCCTACCAAATCTAAATCTGAATCCGATAAACTTGAATGAATCACAGGACTAACTGGAGTAGACTCGGGGATTGGGGACACTCTGACCAAACGTTGACCAGGGCGTCGTTGCCAAGCTCTCGAGGTGATTTCCCAGGAAGGATCAATTCTGATTGATAGATAGAAATACCTGAGTTAAAGTAGGTCCTGCATGTATTCATGAGAAATAACAGCACAGAATGAGAAATGCAGTTTTAATGTGCTAATGACCGATATGGAAATAAGATCTCGATTTTAACGACTGGACCCAAAATTCGGTATGAATAACATAGCAATAATTTATTTTGTATTTAAACATTTCTAGCATTATCTATCGTCGACCGTCCCCTTTGGAGTTTACAGTCGGCTATTTTCTCTCAAGTTCCTATCTTTTGCCTTGGAATGAAAGAATTTCCAAGCGGAACATTTTTTATTATCATTTTTGTGTCCTTACTTTTTGCCTTGGAACATATAGTCCTAAGCAGGATCTCGTTTTGATTCATTACAAATTTTATAATCTCTCACTTACTTTCAGATAATGCGAGAAATGTGAAGATACAAAGGAATCGCAACCCCCTTAGATCTCCCTTTTCTTTCGGGTATAAATTCACTATAAGTGATTGCATTATATTATTCAAAACGAATTTGAGGTCCAGTCTCAAAATCAAGGTCAAACGTCCATACCAGTCATTAGCTCTTATCCATGCATGGCTGAAAAGAAAAATGTTACATGGTGCATGAATGTCACAACATATGTACAATTTATAACATACAGGGGAATGGGAGTTGGGAAATGCATGCCTTCCAACCTTATTTCTCCCACACACGGATTCCATTGGTATAAATTCCGACATCTGTATCCTAGGAATTGGTCTAATCTCGACAACCAACAGGGGGTTTTGAGATTGACGATATCAACTCTCAGAAATGAATGCGGCATAATAACAGCAAACAGAATCAGGTGTTCCTTAGGGGAAGTAACTAAGGTTTTTGACTATATGCATTGGCTTTAGTCTTATTAGGCTTACAAAGTCTGGGTTCCACAAACAGGATTCGGGCTTTGTTGGGCCTACTCCTTTTGATGCACCTTTAAGTATTAGGCTTGCGGTTGGTAGTATTGTTAATTCTCGGATGGATGTACCTAAAACGCGAGGTTTAGGCTAGATCCACCGTCAAAGTTAACAACAATACCGAACAGTAATATGGGTAGAAAGTGATAAGGAGAGAGAAATGCGGTATGAATGCAAGATCCTAGAAAGATAAAGGAAAGCAAATAAACATATACAGACGATTAAAGAATTTTCCAATGGCTTTCTAACCAATTTTGTTTCCATTTTTAGAAAACATAGGTTTTTAGAGTTAATTTCTAATCACAACCAACTAATTATTAAAAATAATCGGGGACTAGTGGATGAGGAATCCCCAGTGAAGTCGCCAATCTGTTTTCGTCGGAGATCCCACCCCGGAAGGACCTCGAAAACTTTTGCTTCACTGAATTTTATTTAATTTGGAAATGTGATTTTATTTAACAAATGGTGACAAAACCTTTTAGGAGCGCGATGCCGATAAATCGGTCTTATAAAATATTTTGAGTCGCCACCCATTTTTTCGGCAATGGGACCATTTCCAATTGAAAAGTGACTTCATCCAAAACCCAATTTTATTTGAGGCCAATTATTTTAAAAAGACTAGTTGTTGCATCTCTTTTGAGTTCCCGCAAGTATACGGATCGCAACGTAGTAATAAAAGATCGATCCCACGAGGAACGGGTTGAGTCCACTTGCTACTTTATTCTTAATAATGTGTTTACAGAAATACAAATACAGAAGTGATTGATTTCTTTTTATGCTAAGGTTAATACTTAATTAAATTAAAAGATAAGTTTGTAGTTAAATACTTAGAATAATTAATCATAAAGACAAGTGTGTAGTAAAATACTTAGACTAATTGATCATACACAGGATTCTCCCTTTCTATACAAAAGCTTGTAATATACAATAAAGAATTCTTTAATCACATATGGTAAGATATAATTCAACTTCTCAGTATAGAATTATACTATCTATTATATGTATTTCTACATATAATAAAAACCTTATTTTGTTAAATATTAAACCTAATTCTTATTCTTTGATTATTTCAATAAGACAGATTTAATTTCAACAGAAATAAGTGAAGTATGCATATGTAAATTCAACTCACTGAATTAAATCTCTTTGATCTTTACTAAACTATTTCCTTCTTAGAATATAATCTAGTAACTTTGATTAAACAAAGACCAAAAGATAACTTAAAGAATTTTTATTGAATACTACCAATTAAAATTGTTGCTTTGCATAGAAGAGTTATGAGGAACAACGTACAACAAGTCTATAAAACAAGAGAAAGAAGTAATCTAAATCAAGCCTCCGGAGGGCGTCACACCTCAAGGAACTTCTTGGTGTTCTTGGCACAATCAATAACAAGTGACTTTCGTCAATCTTGCTCTAAGTACTACTAACACACTTCTCCTAATACAATCTAAGTGTTTTTGTGAATCTAACTCTGAATAAGAATTAATTCTATATCTGTCTTTTTTTTCTTGCTTCACTTTGATTGCTATTTATAGAGGAGGAGAGTGATGGTGGTTTTGGTAGTGATTGGTTGGCCAAGAGGTGCTTGAGGTGACTTCTCTTGGGAGGAGTCCCGACCCTTGCATGGAAAGATATGACTCTCTGATGAAAAGGCAGCAATCACGTCTCCTGGAAATCTCGACTCGCTCTCACGCTTGTAAAGGTCACGCTCGCGACTTCTTCTCCAAATGCTTCTGCCTTTCAGAAGTTCTTTTCGCGCTCGCGCATCTTGAAGTCGCGCTCGCGACTTTCGCTGGCAAACCTTCTACCTCTCAAAAGTGATTCTCGCGCCCGTGCAGATGGACGGCACGCTCGCGACTTTTGCTCCAATTGTTTCTGACTCTCGCATCTGCTTGTCGCGCCCGCATAGGTGGATGTCGCGCTCGCGACTTGCTTTTTCTGGGTGTGGGTTGCGCGCGCGACTTCTGGTAGCGCTCGCGACGTGGGCATTTTTCTTTGTTGCGACTTGCCTTGCGGCGCGAGGGCTGGATCAAGGAATTCTCTTATCTTTTTAACTTGTTTTGGCCCTATTTTTGTATAGAACAAGTCTTTGCTCCAACTTTGTTCCTGCAATTCGCTTTGAAACAAAACAACACGAATAAACGTAAAATGTACAAAAACAATCATGCATTCATGCAATTTAAATCAAAATAACATAACTAGATTTGCCCGCTTTGCGAGGCTATCACTAGTCAGGCATACCAAGTACGATTTTGGGTGAGGGAATTAGGTACGTCGGCCCGTTGGAAGCCGACGCCCGGAAAACCGGCCTCTTTTAACCTACAGTTTCTAATTTATTTTAGGAAAGCCAATTTATTTATTTAAACCCAATCCGAATAAATCGAACCGAGTTCCTAGGTGGAAAAATCATTTAATCGTCCCAAATAAATCCATTCATTGCTTTCATAACCATTCAAACCACATCAATCATTCAACCCATAGCAATTAAAATAATTAAAAGACCCGCTCTTGCCTTATGGTTAAAGGCAGGCTACAAACCGGATTTGCAATATATTAAAACATAATAAACCCTAAAATCCCATAAACATGCATAATAAAATACTAACCTATTTGATATGATTAAATCATAATCTGCCCATTATTGGTTATTTCTTGAAATATATATAAAAAAAATAGAACTTTTATTTAATTACATGAAATTGGATAAAAAAATGAAATTATTCTGGAACCCTAGAACAGTCGCGTCACGCAGCTGTTCTATGGAAGAACAGTTGCGTGACGGAACTCCTAGTTGCGTGACGCATCTGTTCGTGACTTTATCAAAATTCCCAGATTCATCAATCACTTATTTAAAACATAATATTAAATATCAAAACATAAACGAAATAAACTTATTGATCACGATCAGTTCCGTCAAGCGGCTAGTCAGGGCAAAGTCAACTTCTTTTGGACATGAACAGTTCCGTCACGCAGGTAGTAGCTGCGTGACGCAGCTGCTCTGGTCCATAACTACCATTCAAACTACCTTTTTTTACGTTTTCTTTTTATCTACACTTGTTTAATATTACTTAGAAACACTCAATAATGGGCAGAATACTATTTAACCAATATCAAACTACCCAAACCCCAATAAAATGGGTATTTAATAAATAAACAAATAAGAAAATAATAAGAAAGGTTTAGATGATTACCTAACCCTTAGATTTGAGGATTGCACGAGGTTTGAATGTCTTAGGAATATTGTTTCAGGATCACAGAAAGCCTTTTGCAAAGTTTTAACCAAAAAACCCTTTTTCTTTCCTTCTTTTCTCTCTTTTCTCTTCTTTTTTGTGATTTTGTTTTCAACCTATTTGATCTCTAATGCTTCGGTTTTCTCTAAGATAACTCAAAAGAGTTCTTGTAGAAAACCTAGCCACAAATACTTTTTGTGTTCTCTAAAAGAATCGCTCTCTGGTTTTTCCAAAAGTCCCGTTTAAGAGATAAAAATGCAGTATTTATATGGGTAGGGCAACAGAACAGAGCTGCATCATGCAACTAACAGTTGCGTGATGGACACGAGAGCTGCGTGACGCCGCTCACTTTTCATACAGTTGCTGCGTATCCACACAAAAAGCAAAACCGTTAAACGGGCTTGTCAAGGTGATGTCATCCTGGTTAGAGTTGCGTGACGCAACTACTAGTGCCGTCGTGCAACTTATAGCTGCATGATGCAACCCTAGCGCAGGTCAGACTTTTTGAACCAGTTTGAATCAATTTTTGGTTTAAAGGCTTCTGGTTGACCCTGATTCCTTCTTCCGCATCCTTGTATCCTCATCGGGTTAGGCGGGGGCATAAAAACACGCGTCAACAGTTTGATATCTCTTTTAGTTTAACAAATTTTCTTGCATGAGAATATGTGTAGTGTGATGATAGTGATAAGATATGTTGCTGAATGTTGAGTAATAGGTTTGAGAATGTTGATTAAGCATGGGATGCATTGAATAAATGAATTGGATATTGATTTCATGCCGAAACAGGTTTTTTGGAAAACTGACTAGTGACTTCAACCTGAATTTGAACCTATGTACCGATGGAATTAGGAAGTGGTATAGTAAGAGTTATTTGTTCCTCTATGTTTTAGCTGTCTATGAGCTTTGGAATCACCTAAATTGGACTTATAAATTGAAAGATATGCCCAAAATAGTACAAACTGTGCAAGCTGGAAATCAAAATCTGGGCGGACTGGAAGGTGCTACTTTAGCTCAATATTTGACTACCTTACCAACATATTTCAAAGATGTCATAGAAGAAATATTTTTATCCTAATGTGTTAGCTAACCATAGAATTTAGAATCTCCTAAATTGGACTTATAAATTGAAAGATATGCCCAAAATAGTACAAACTGTGCAGGCTGGAAATCAAAATCTGGGCGGACTGGAAGTCGCTATTTTAATTCAATATTTGACTACTTTGCCAACATATTTCAGAGAGGTGGTAGAAGACATATTTGTACCCTAATGTGTTAGCTAACCATATAATTTGGAATCACCTAAATTGGCCTTATAAATTGAGAGATATGACCAAAATGGTACAAACTGTGCAAACTGAAAACCAACAGTTGGGCAAACTAGAAGTTGCTGTATTAATTCAATATTTGACTACTTTACCAACATATTTCAAAGATGTGGTAGAAGACATATTTGTACCCTAATGTGTTAGCTAACCATAGAATTTCGAATCACCTAAATTGGCCTTATAAATTAAGAGATATGATGAAAATGGTACAAACTATGCAAACTGAAAACCAACAGCTGGGCAGACTGGAAGTTGCTACTTTAGCTCAATATTTGACTCCTTTACCCACATATTTCATAGAAGTGATAGAAGACATATTTTTACCCTAATGTGTTAGTTAACCATAGAATTTAGAAATACCTGAATTGGACTTAAGTAGAAAGAGTTATGCTAGAATTTGTGAAACATGTACAGGCTGCCCTGGCAGATTTCAAGGCTACATTAGACATGATGTTGGGATTCCTATGTAGATTTATTACTGAATTTAACCTTATGAGTTAACTTAAATTGAATTTCATTAATCTGAATTTTATAAATGAAGTGACATACAGATTAGTAAGAGTTGCATTGCGGGTGCATCAGTCAGATAATTTCTACCTTACATGCAAGTTATCAATTGTTTGCATTATTACTCATTAGATGTTACTTGTATTTGTCTACGAAAAAGCATGAAAAAAGTTAGAAACATACAGAATGAGATAGCATACAGGTAAACAGTCTGGTTTATGACTTTTATGAATAATTTAGTATGTTTATTGTATTATTGAAAATACAAATAGTATGCTCCACTGAGGTTAGGTGGAAACCACGTAGATAAGACTATGTCACGACATAGGATAGCAGATCTGAGCCCCATACAGTTTGGTACTCCGGCTATAGGTCGTTGAGTGGATATGATTTATATACGAGTCATAGCAGCCCAGCCATACAGTATTCATCCAGTTCTTCTTATCACTTCGGTTTCACTGTAACCTTATAGAGCCATACAGTTATGAGATTGTATTATGTATAAATTATAATCTATTAAATAAAAGTTCCATAATTCATACAGTATAATGAATAGCAGGTAAGATCATGAAAGTATAATGATATGTGTGATTACTTGTTTATTTATTTATTTCTTATTAAGTTGAGATATCCACTGAGCTTTATTTGCTTAGCGAGTTACCTATTTTAACTCGCAGGTTTTAGGTCTGCACCGTAGAGAATCATCTTTACAACTGCTGCAGTTCATCGTTTGAAGACCCAGTCTTCAGGGTAGCTACTCATTTTGACATTTTGGTTCTGTCTATATTTATCATGGCATGTATAGGGCACATAGTTGGGCCCATTTCATTTTGGAAACTAGTATCATGTCTTGTAAATAGTAAGTACATAGCTGTGTCTAACTAATGTCGAAAGCAACAGCATGACATCATATTTAGCCTACAGGATGATATCAGCATGACAGAACATAGGTTCAACCAGATTGTAGCATCTCGGCTCGGTTCATTCGGGTTAACGGGTGGACCAGGAAGGGACGTTACAATGCAACACAACATCGTGCAATGCAACTAATATTTTATTTTGTCATGATTCGGTCAAGACTGTTCAAAATAAAGATTGAAGAAAGGCTTTTTGAAAATTGCAAGAATCAAAAAGTGCCTTTATTTTGTAGCCAAATATTTGGAATGTCCCCTTCTTTTTCTTTCTTTTTATTTTTTATTTTTTGAATCCCTTACTTTTTGCCTCAAACAGTGGTGACATTTGATCAGAGTCTTTTATATACAATCGATATTTCTCTCTTTTTGATTTTTTTTTATATTTGGTCTTCTTGATGATTTTTCAATTTTTCTCGAGACATTGAAAATATTTGGCACAAAATAGATAGCTTCGTATATTACTCCAAAGGTTGACTTCTTACAATAACCCCATTTGGCCCTATCGAGGTATTTATACTCTTTTTTTTTACTCAAGCCTAAGACCTTTAATATGGTCTAGATCCTCTAATCCCCTATTTCCACAAGGTGGTTTGTGCATAAAAGTATGCACGTCTCCACCCCTTGGAAAAGTGTCTTAGCTTCAGGTTGTGCTTGCTTGGTTTCAAGCGAAAGTTGATAAGCCTCTTCTAAGGGTCTTCATATGTCGATGTTTGAATCGGAGGAACTTCTTTTTAGGCACTTGAGTGTAGGCCTTAAATAAGAATGTCAACCTTGGAGAGAGCTCCTTTGGCTCGCTTTGATTCAAGCACTTCTCTTAAGTCTCTCCCTCTTTGATATTTCAGACAATGGGATCGAGCCATGACAGAATATTCCTAAATGGCCACAAGCAAATAGGTTAAGTGATGAATGAATGCAACACAACACAATCATAGCAATTATATACAAACAAAGGAGACAAGAGTTGGGAAATGCATGATCTCCACCCTTATATCTCCCACACACGATTCAAGATCAAAGTCTTTTCTAAACCCTAGGACATATAAGTTAGGCCTATAAACCATCATAGGGTTTCGGACTGACGCCTCTCCAATTTATCGTATGAATGCAACAATCATAAATTATTATGGTAATCCTAAAGGAAGGAACTAGGTTCAATTACATGGGTTAGGTTGGGTTTATTAAATCTTAGGTTCTATAAGCGAAAATTGGTTATTTCCTCCCTTTTGTTTTGGGTCTAAACAAAATGGCACTTGACTTATGGGTGGTGTATATTAGTGGTGGATCCAAATAGTCTAGTAGAGTGTAAGGACACAACCCCCAATATAACCTTTAGGTTTTAGGGTAGAAAGGAGATAAAGAAGAGAATAAATGCATGAATGATAGTTTATAAGTATGAAAAGTAAACTCAATTTGCTGTTAATAACATTACCTAAAGATTGTGAATAAGTGGATAACTTTCGAAGTCAACTCTCTTATTCGAACCCAAAATCGAAAACTAGAGATTCTGGGTTCAATCCCCAGTAGAGTCGCCAGGCTGAGGATGTCGGATTTTTCTTAAAAGATTAGAAAGAATCAAATCGAACGAGCTTGATTTATTTTATTTAATAAAATGATTGTCTCTTTATTAAACTCGTTTAATCCTCGAAAACCTTTTTTCTTACTTTGCTAAGAGTTTTATTTTGGAGTCGCCACCCTTATTAGGGAAAATTCTCAAATTAGTCAATTCTTTGGAATCGACTAATCCAGTTTTAAACCAGAAATAAGGTCCGAGAGTTAGGTACAAAATGGGAAGGTGTTAGGCACCCATTTTGCCTGGCTAAGCCGGCCTCCTAGTTGTCCATTAATTTACAATAATTTAACAATGTAATTAACTAAAACTTGAGATGTAAAACCATTTATGCATTTTAGAAATCATGTCAAACATACATTCAATCTCATTCATTCAACATGAAATAAGCCAACCTAAGAAGGTGAGGGAAGAGAAAAGAGTTACAAACCACCGTAATTATTACAATCTACCCTCAAACCCTCCAAATTTCTCAAACCCAATCCATCTATTACAAGCAAGCCTTAATAGGAATCCTTATGGACCCTTTACATTTTGCAATAAAACTTAAAAAAAAAAAAAAAAAGAAAATCCAAACCACAAACAACAAACATAAAGAATAACAAATATTCAGAGAAGTATATATTAATTATAAGATCATAACACAATCAATCATCCAACAAGCATGAATATGATGAATGTAAATGATACAAGAATAATAAATAATGGGTTAACACAATAACAATGAACATTAAGCTAAATAATAAGAATTTAAAGGACAGGAATAATGAAGAACAGAAACAATAAAGTGCTAGTAAAGTAAAAGACAATAATTAAATGACAGAAATTTCAAGGTTTTAACAAGATTTGAGCTCATGATCTTGATGTTCATCCTAGAAGGATGAACAAATCCACTAATCATTGCTCTCAATCATGTTTTATATTTTTAATTTGATCCATATATAACCTAATACGCATCACGAACCTTTTAAGGTCAGAGCTTGGCCATAAGATCACAGAATCGGGACGTTTATTAGGCAAAAACAAGAAGTGGTGCACACCACACGTAGTGGAGTACGCCACAACTGTTAGCTCACACCACAGAGGTGCAGAAGCCCCTGTTTGGTTGATCCTAGGTTCCCCTCACAACCAAACCCAAAAATGGTGCTTTAAACACCAAAAAGGCAAAGAAAAAAGATGACGAAAGTGTATAAAGGTTCTTAGGAACTACCTTTTGTGATTTCTTTAATGATTTGCTCAAAAATGGATGAAGGGAAACCCAACACTTAGTCCTTGATCCAAAAATCTGAGATTCGAGATTATAGTTTATGTTTTTAGGATTCTAGATTGTCTATAGGGGGTTTTTTATTGATTAACAATAAGTTCTCAACTCAAATCCAAGGTTTAACACAAGTTGCCTTTTGATTTCTTTGGTTGAATTTTCAAAATGCAAGAATTTCCCTTTGTTTTCAAAAGAATCCCACTTTTTAACACACCCCAATGCATATTTATAGGCAAATAAGGGTGGGTGACCCCATTTTAGGGCTGATGTGGCAAAAATGCCACTTTCGAGCCCCACAATAGGATCGGGCCCACTATTACAAACTCAGACCGGGTGGCACATAAAATGAGGCAGTTCACCGGGAAGTATGCTAGGTGGACGTGCTTCCCAGGCCTAATTTTGTCGCAAAACCCCTGTAACCTAAAAAAGTAAAAATGGTTAAACACATCGGTATTCTTAGCCATGGACCATCGATCCAAAAACCATGGTGATTTGGAACCCCGATCCAATTTTATGAAAAAAATGGTGTATCATCATTGAACCTTTTTGGGGTAAAATTCAAGCGTCTACACCTTTTCTCTATTGATTTATGCTACTATTTATAGAACTCAAATTCTTGGAAGCTACTCTTCTCTACGCGATTTGGCAAGTGGGGCGTGTAGAGCAAGTAGGCTGCGTCCAATCGGATTACAGCTAAGCATGAGCTGTTGTTCAATGAATGGGGACTTTTAGCCTTAGAACTGGTGTAGGCGATTGCTTGATTTGGCTTTGGTACATAGGAGGTCACCTAGCATCCATAAGAGACCGCTTGGAGTAGTGTTTCACCCATAAGGGATCGCCTGAGTGCAAACCTGACCATAGGAGATCGCCTAACACCTTAAAAGAGATCGCTTGATTGGTCTATTAGCTATAGGAGGTCACCTGGGGGGTGAGACGGTCTTAGGAGATCGCTTGGGAGATAATTTGGCCTTAGGAGATCACTTGAATGTAGGTTTGGTCATAGGAGATCGCCTGGTGCTCATAGCTAGTCTCCTAGCTTCCTCTTTTTATCTGAGGATGATAAGGAGTAGTAATATGGTGAGTGATTTCATATCTTTTCAGCAAAATCTCCAAAGGTCGGTTTCAGAAGTGTGATCCTCCATCACTGATGAGAGCTCTAGGTGTACCGAATCTAGTGAGGATATGCTTCTTCAAAAATTTGATAACCACCTTTGAGTCATTTCTCGGTGCTACTATTGCTTCAACCCATTTAAATACATAGTCTACTGCAAGTAGAATGTATCTGTTATTGAATGATGGTGGGAAAGGTCCCATGAAGTCAATGCCCCAAACATCGAATAATTCTACTTCTTGAATGCTTTTTTTTTGTGTTATCTCATTTCGTCTGGATATATTCCCCATTCTTTGGCATCTGTCGTAGGTGGTGATGAATTACTTCACATCTTTAAAAAGATTAGGCTTGAAGAATCCAACCTGTAAGACCTTTGCAGCTATTTTTGTAGTGCCGAAGTGTTCTCCGTATCGTGAATAATGGCACTCAAAGATAGTGTGAAGCACTTCGTCTTCTTGTAGACATCTACGGACAATTCCGTCTGTGCATCTCTTGTAAAGCAGTTGTTGTACCAATAATATTCCTCAACTCTCTGAGAAAGCATCTTCTTGTTCAAAAGTGAGGTCATGAGCAATTATTTTGCTTGCTAAATAGTTGGCGTAGTCTGGGAACCATGATGCTCTTATTTGTTGGATAGCAAAGATTTGCTCTCTTGAAAATGAATCATCAATAACCACCAAAAGGTCATCTCCGATATCTTCTTCTTTTTTGATTCTGGATAGATGGTCTACTATAACATTTGTTGATCCCTTCTTGTCTTTAATTTCATAGTTGAATTGTTGTAGCAATAGGACCCATCTAATCAATCTCAGCTTTGCATCTTTCTTCTCAATTAAGTATTTGCGCATGGTCTGTATATATGGTAACTTTGGATTCAAATAGGTAGTTTATGAATTTATCCAAAGCCCATACTATAATGAGAACTCTTTTTCTGTTGTGGTGTAATTGGCCTGTGTCTCGTCCAGCGTCCGGCATGCACAGTAGATGGCGTATGCTTTCTTATCTTTCCTTTGCCCAAGTACAGCTCCAATGACTACATCACTTGTATCACACATCAATTCAAAATGAAGTGACCAGTCTAGTGGCGAGATCATTAGTGTAGATATTAGTGCTTTCTTTAACCTGCAAAAGGAGTTCATACAGTTATCGTCAAAAAGAAAAGGAGCATCTTTACCTAAAAGATGGCACAATGGCATTGATATTTTTGAGAAATCCTTAATGAATCTTTGATAAAATCCATCACGTCCTAAAAAGCTTCTGATATCTTTTACAGATGACGGTGGTGGTAGATTTTCTATCACCTCCATTTTGGCTCGATCAACTTCTATGCCTTTTTTTGAAATGATGTGTCCGAGAATAACTCCTTCTTATACCATAAAATGGAACTTTTCCCAATTTAGCACAAGGTTGGTCTCTTCATATCGTTTCTAGACCTTAGCTAGAATTTCTAAACAAGCTTCGAATGTTAAGCCATAAATAGAAAAATCATCCATAAAAACTTCCATGCATTCTTTAAGAAAATCTGAAAAATAGCCATCATACATCTTTAAAAGGTAGCAGGTGCATTACATAATCCAAATGGCATGCGTCTAAGTGCATAAGTACTATAGGAACAAGTAAATGTGGTCTTTTCTTGATCTTGAGGGTGAATATGAATTTCATAAAATTCAAAAAATCCATCAACAAAATGAAACAAGAATTACCAGCTAGTCTTTCTAAAATTTGATCAATAAAAGATAAAGGAAAATGATCCATTCGGGTGGCTTTATTTAATTTTCTTTAATCAATGTACATTCACCAATCGATCATAACTCTAGTGGTTAGGGTTGTGTCATCTTCTCTTTTAACTACAGTGATTCCTTCCTTTTTAGGCACTATATGAATTGGACTGACCAATTGACTGTCGAAAATAAGGTAAATGATACCTTAGTCTAACAGCTTAGTTATTTCCTTTTTAACTACTTTAAGATTTGGGTTCAGTTTTCTTTGTGGCTCAATTGAAGGTTTAAATCCATCTTCAAATAAAATTCTATGCATGCAAATCGATGAACTTATACCTTTTATATCTTTAATACTATACCCTAGGATATTCCTATATTGTTTAAGCAGATGCAACAATTTTTCTTCTTGATCAGCATTTAAAGAAGAATTGATTATCACAGGGTAAGTATTATCAGGATCGAGAAATGCATACCTGAGTTCCTTAGGTAAGGGTTTCAATTCTACCTTTTGTATGATCTCTGCAGTCCATGTCGTGTTTGGATCTACTGTTGATGAATCATCGGGTGGAGGGTCTATTTTTATCTGCTTATGATCTTCCTCTTCATCATTGTAAATAATTGGAATGAACTTTTCGAAGGGATCCTTATAGATTTCCTTGCTAATTATTTCCCTTGAAATCTCGTCTACGACGTGAACTCTAAAACATTTTGTATTTTACGTTGGCTGCTTCATCATATCAAGTAGGTTGAAGACTATTTCATCTTCTCCTACCTTCAACGTGAATCTATGTTCCTTGATGTTTATAAGAGCTCCAGCAATTGCTATGAAAGGTCAGCCTAAAAGGATGGGCGTTTCTGCATCATCTTCCATCTCTAGTACCACGAAATCCACTGGGATATAGAATTTGCCAACTTTGACTAGGCCATCTTCTATAATTCTACTTGGATATTTGATAAAACGATCGGCTAGTTGTAGGACAATAAGGGTTGGTTTGAGCTCTCCAATATTGAGTCCATCGAAGATAGATAACGGCATTAGGTTAACACTGGCTTTGAGATCACAAAAGGCTTTGTTGATCTTTACTGCTCCAACTTCACATGGAATAGAGAAACTACCTAGATCTTTCATTTTTGGTGGCAGCTTATTTTGGATCATTGCACTGTAATCCTCTATAAGTGCCAATGTTTCCGACTCTTCCATCTTCCGTTTCTTCATCAAAATTTCTTTCAAAAATTTGGCATAGGTAGGCATCTGAGTCATGATATCAAAGAATGGAATGTTGACATACAGTTGTTTAAGCATCTCTAGGAATTTTACTAACTGATTGTCTAGATTTTTCTGTCGGAGTCTTTGGGGAAATGGAATGGCTTTCCTCTCAAATGCTCTTATTCTCCTTTGAATATCTTCTTCTTGTCTTTTTTCTAGTTTCCTCATCTTCTTTTACTCCTTCATCATGCCTTTTGCTTTCTGATTCTTCTTGTTTTGATTTCTCCCCTTATTGCATTGCTCTCTTTGGCTCTGCTATCCACTTTTAAGGTAAATAGCATTGCATTACTCCTTTGGATTTGGTTCTGGTTGGCTTGGAAGCTTACCATAGGCTTTGCTTCTTGAGGAGCTTACCTGCTGCGCTATTTGATTCTCTATAAAATTCATGAGTCGAAAGTTGATCAATTCTTGCATTTATTTTTCCAAACATATCCTTGAAACCATAATTAGCTTGCTTTTATTCTTGTAAAGCTCTATAGAGTGGCTTCTAGGGTTGAGATAGAGCTAGAGTATTAATTTTGGTTTTTGTCCGACTGGAGTGAACTGTTGTTGTAATGAATTCTGGTTTTATCTCGAAGGGTATCCAAGTGGTGGTGTTTAAAGTTTTGGTTAGTAGATAGATATGGACAATTCTTGAAATCTGAGTTATAGGAGTTAGGAAATTGGTTTCGTCTAGGATCATGGGCGTAGTTGTTTTGGGCATAGTTGGCTTGCTCCAAGACCAATTCGTGTACCATGAGATTTTCATAGTGATTTTCTGCAAATGCGTGCCCTACCTCAGTATAGATTTTATGTTCGAGTTGAATTGCTCTAACTGCACTCACATTTAGCTTATCTAGTTTCCTAGACAAAGCATCAAATTTTGCGGATAGAAATGTGAGTTCGTCAACATCGAGTATATTGGCTACTTTCTTAATTGTTCCTTCTTCATTCCATCTGTAACTGCTAGCGGCCATTTCCTCTAATAGGTTGTAAGCTTCATTGACTCTTTTTTTAGGAAGGATCCTCCGACGACTACATATAGAGTGTTTCTCATTGAAGATGTCGCACCATTGAAGAATAGTTGAATTAAGAATGGTCTGTCATACCCATGGTGTGGGCATTATCGCTGAAGATCTAAATCTTTCTCAAGCTTCGTAAAGAGTCTCATCTTCTTTCATCCGAAACGTGACTATTTCGCTTCTCATCTTTAAGGTTCTATTTGGTGGGAAGTATTTTTGTAAGAACGCTAGGCTTAACTCCTCCCAAGTGGTGAATGAACTAGGGGGCATAGAGTGTAACCAAAGTATGGCTCTATCCCTCAAAGAGAAAGAAAATAATCTCATTCGAATGGTATCATCACTGGCTCCATTAATCTTCAAAGTGTCGCTAATTTTCAATGAGTATTGCTTAGTCAACATTCAGATCTTCACTCGGCAAACCAAAAAATTGAGATTGTTGAACCATTGAGATCAATGCTGGTTTGAGCTCAAAGTTGTTTACAGCAATAGGTGGTCTGACTACAGCAGTTTGGATATCTCCGGGATTTGGAATATTCAAATCCCATAAAATTATTTCCTCAACCATGATCGGTTCTGAATTGTCTAACTCTTCTGATTCAGATTCTATTTTCTCTACCTCTTTTGGCTCGAATTGCGGGGTTTCGGCACTTCGGTACCTAGTCTGGATGGGACTTTTATCTCTCCTCTGGCGCCTTTTGTTGATTCTCTATAGAGTTCATGTTATTCATTCTATTCCTTGATCTAGAGGCACAACATGAACGCTTCTCGATTTGACCATAAAAGGTTAGCCCATAGATATATATATGTATATATTTTACTTTTTAATATATTGTGTGTGTGTGTGTGTGTGTGTGTGTATTTAAATATTATATATATATATATATATATATATATATATATATATATATATATATATATATATATATAGAAGAAAAGAAAATTACTGAAAAATAAAAATAAAAATAAAAGAAAAAATAAATCACAGATAAATAAAATTGTCTGATTAATTGTTTTTCAAAATTTTCTAATATCAATCACATTGCAAATCCTCGGTAACGGCATCAAAAACTTGATCCAACTGCGCCAAGACAGCTAATAACGGGTGACAAGATTATACCACAAGTATTAACGGGTTGTACAAGTAGTATATAAAATATCGTATCTACAAGGATTGAAACGTTTGAGGACTAGAATTTTTTGAATACTTAATTATAACGCAGAATCAATAAGAGGGATGAGTTATGCGTAAATTAAAATAATAGAAATTTAAATAGTAGAAAAATAAATGATTGGAAATTAAATAAAATAAAGCTGTGAAAAAGTAAAATGCGATAAAGTAAATTGCAAGAAATTAAAGTGCAGTAAAGTAAAGAGCAAAAATTAAAAAAAGTTAAATAACTTAAAATAAAAGTTACCGGTTAATAGTTAGAGGTTAGCGGTTAGAAGTTAGTAGTTAGAAATATATTTTTTTTTTCTTTTTGAATTTAAAAATGAGAAAGTATTATGTTGATGGATTGATCCATTACCATCCGGAAGTGGGCGGCAGCGAAGTAAGTCCCGGTGATATATTTTCTAAAGAATAGAGTATTCTAGTTAGTTATCTCCTCTTTCGAGGTAGTCAACTATAACAATCGTATGACGTCTTTCGTACGTTGCATATGTAATAAGCTTCCCCCTTTTAACACTAGCTTTATTCTATTTCTAGATGTAAAACCAATGTTCAATTTGTGTGGTTCAGGTGCTTAAACTTCATCTTTCGATCCTTCGCTCGCCTACCTAATGTCAAGTAAATAAAGGGATCTGGCTTTTATTTTATAAGTGTTTGTCTTGCATAAATTGAACCAGAAATCTATATCACATTATAGATGATTCAATTTTTAATAAAGCCGCCCAACATTCCGAAGGTAATAGATATTAATCCATCCCAGAATGGCTGGTTTACTCACTCATTTCAAATAAAACTATGTAAACAACCAAATAGCAATCCATATTTTTTATTAAGGGAAAAAGAACAGAGTTACAGAAAGGTTGTTCTTTATAAAAATGATAATAAAATAAAGAACATAAAGATAACAGATAATAATAGAGGAGAACCATGGATCAGGTATGGCTTCTGTTGAGTCTGAGATATTGTTGCACAACCTTCCTCTCCTGACCTCTGAGATTATGAACATGAAACTATGCTAAATATTTACAGAGTGATATACTACTTTCTGTTTTTCTGCCAGCCCCTTTCTCTGTTGATTTATGTTGCTATTTATAAAACTCAGATGCTTGGAGGCTACTCTTCTCTCCATAATTTAGCAAGTTGGGCAGTGGGCCGTGTCCAATCAGATTATAACTAAGCATGAGCTGTCGTTCAATTAATGGGGACTTTTAGCCTTAGAACTAGTGTAGACGATCACTTGATTTGGCTTTGATACGTAGGAGATCGCCTAGCATCCATAGGAGACCACTTGGAGTAGTGTTTCACCCATAAAAGATAGCCTGAGTGCAAGCCTAACCACAGGAGATCGCCTAACACCTTAAGAGATCACTTGAATGGTCTCTTGGCTATAGGAGGTCGCCAAGGGGGTGAGACAGTCTTAGGAGTTCGCCTGGGAGACAAGTTGGCCTTAGGAGATCGCTTGAAAGTAGGTTTGGGCATAGGAGATCGCCTAGTGCACATAGGCGGTCTCCTAGCTTCCTCTTCTTGGCTTAGCCGATAGCTTAACTTCATTCTCCATCTTCTTCATGCCTTAGGCAATAGCCTAAGTGTATGTTTTTATTGATCTTGGACTTTTTTTTCACCTTCTGGCCTGGTTTGTGGGCTTCTTTTCTCCACAAATTAACCTAAATTTGGGCTTGTAATATTAGCTCTAAAATTGGCCTTTTTCAGGTCCAATTGTCAATATTTCCACAGATTTTATGAAGAATACATCTTTTTTAATTTTTGAGGTTCCTCTTTTCATAAAACTCTAATTTTAATAATTTTCTAAAATAAGTGCACAAATATAGCCATTTTATTGGTTAATTTAGGGTGGTTTTGTGTAAAAATATATAAGTATTTGCATCGTATCAGTGGCGTGTGCCACTTTTGACATAGTTAGAAGCTTTTGGTTGATCCCAAATTTCTCTCACAACCAATGCAAAGGAGGTGTTTTAAATACACTAAAGCGAAAAAAAGATGAAGAAAAGGTTAGGACTCTCAAGAGTTACCTTGTTTTGAAGAAAATCCAAAGATTTTAGGGAAAATGAATCAAGAAACACAAAAGTTTTGGTCTTGGATGCACAATCCGAGTTTAAGTTAAGTGAGTTTGTTTATGGGTCTTTAATCACAAAGTTAAATCAATGAATAAACTTCAAGATCTAAGTTAGCAACACAAGTTTTAACTTAGATTAAAGATTAAGTAGTAAAAATGCAATAGTTTCCCCTTAACAATCAAAAACCTCCCCTCATCTCTGAAACACTTGTCCTATTTATAGGCAAATGGGAAGATGAGGTGGGTCTTATCTAGGGCTTATGAGGCAAGAGCCACTAATGGGCCCTCAAATCAGCCTGGGCCCATTGCTATCAAATCGATCATGGTGGCACGCTAAATGAGGCAGCACATCAGGATGCGCGCCGGCTGAACCCGAGGTGCTTCCCAAATCCGGTTTCGCAGAGAAACCCTTGGAAACTCGAAAAAGTGAAAACAACCAAACAACTTGAATTTCTTAGACGTGGACCATCGGTTTGAGAATCAGAGCGATCGGATGTCTCGATCCCATTTTCTATAAAAAAAAAAAAAAGGTTATCATCATTGAGTCCTTTAGGGGCAAACTTTGAGCGTCTACAGTTTGCACCCACTTTGATGATATTTTGCTTTTCAGGTAAGATGTCGTCAAAGTGTAAAGTAGATGCGTAAGTAAGAAATACTTACTTGAAGGTTGTAAGTTTGCGATGTCTTATTGAGATAGGGCGAACATTCTTTAGACTAAGTTGTATTCTTTGAACAGCTTAGATATAAGAAATGCACCATTTTGATGGCTTTGCCGATGTAGAGTGCCATTTCGGTGGGGTTTGACAGAAGAATTAAGTTATATGGTGGTTTACATCTTTTGCGAAGGAATTCGTCATTTTAGGGGCTTTATTATGAAAAGCGTCGATTTGGATGGGCGTCACTTTGGATGAGTGCTTTCTTCGAACGTCTTGATACTGAAATGCATCACTTTCGACAAGTGCGTTCTTGGAATGGCTTGGTTTGAGATGCGTCACTTTGGACGAGCATCACTTTGGACATGTGCATTCTTTGAACGACATAATCTAAAAATGCGTCGCTTTGGACGAGTGCATTCTTTGAACAGCTCGATCTAAAAAAGCGTCACCTTGGACGAGTGCATTCTTTGAATGGCTTGATCTTTGAAATGCATCACTTTTGACCGGTGCCACTTTGGACGACTGCGTTCTTTGAACAGCCTGATCTTTGAAATGCGCTGCTTTGGACGAGTCCTGTAAGAAATTCTTGCTAACAAGAAATAAAGGCCTTTGGACAAAAAATGTTAGTATAAAAAATTTCGTGCTTAAGCCCGGAAAAGCGTGCTTGTGTGAAAATGTGTGACTTTGCATGAAAATATATAAAAATGCATAACTTTGCATGAGTTTATATGAAATTGCATGACTTTACATGAATTTTTGTGAAATTGCATGGAAATATTGAATTTATTGAGAAACTTGCCATGGCACACAAAATGAGGAAAACGTTACCCGGTTGCTTTAAAATTTACCTGTTACTTGTGGTGATGCCCCTACTTAGGCGACGAGCCAAGCTGGATTCCCGAATAAGCATAAGAGCTAGTTGCAGCTAATGGGCGAAAGCCCAGATTGGGCCTAGAAGCCTAAAAGCCCATATATAGGGGAAAGTAAACCATTTAGGTTTCACTTTTAACCTAAAGCTTTAAAGAAACTTTTGAATATCCTCTGTTTCCTTCCTTCTCTACCAAACATCATAGAAGTGAAAAATTTTAGCGATTGGATTCCCAAAGGTGTCTTGATTGATCCTGTAACTCGTGTATTGAGTTTCGGTATGCGTTTGCGAGAGATCGTTCCCTTAGCTAACTTCATCAGTTTGCGACTAGATTTACCTTGGTACCTTTGCTGGAGCATAGCTGAGGCAATTTGGAACCCTTACTTTTAATTTTCCTGCATTAGAAACATTGGAAACATGCAAATAATGGGTTAGAAATTAAAAACTAGGAGAAATCGAACCTGTTTGGCGCGATTTGCGTCTGCCTGCACTGTTCTAGCATGCACCATAGTAGTTGAGGCATGTGCCACATTACTTATGTGTTTGTCTAGGTTGGTTATAAAGCCAAGCTTATGGTGTGAGGGCTTAAGGCTCTAACTCATGGCACTAATGAAGTGGCTGGCGCCACTTCGTGTGTCTTGCTCCACTAAAGTAGCAAAACTCTCTTTTAGGTTTTTTCCTCTTGTAACCTACAAACATTTTTTGTGCTTTGCACTTATTGATTTGTATACTTAAAATGCTCTGTTTTACAGAAAAGCATGTCACGCGTGGAGGCCGTTGGAAATGCCTACAATGCCAGCGAATGGTCTGACCCATTACCTAGCTGAGTCTAGGACCATGTCTGAGAGGCTGGATTTAAACGGTTGGTCAACACTTTACCATGAGTGCAGGGGCGGAGCCTGCTTCTGAGCATACTAGCGATGATGGAGAGATGGATGGACACTACTCACACCTTTCATCTTCTATTCAGCAAGATGACCATCACTCTAGTCGACTTTGCTACTATTACTGGCCTATTGTTCGGACGGCGATCGGTTGTCTTTGATAATCGTCTCCAGTCTCTGAGCTGTGTGAGGCTGCAAGCGAGCCTTAGAGCTATCATTGGCATCGAGCCTACCGTCACCCAGAAGTGAATTCAATATGATAGCATCTTTTCAAATTATAAGGAATTGCTCCAGAAGGAAGTGGACACGATGGATGTCGACACGGTGGTTTGAGCCTATCTCTTTTACTTGTTGACGACCACTCTCTTCACCAACCATGGGAATAACGCGAATCTGGCATTGTTGCCCCCGTTGTAGGATCTTGACATGACTTGGCATCATAATTTGGGAGTTGCCACTCTATCTTATTTATACTATGGAATGGACCTCTGTCTGAGAGGTAACCATCTGAAGATTGGCTACCCGCGCGTCATCAAGGTAAAGTAGCAAACTACTTTCTACTGTTTATTGCATTATTTCCATTTACTTATTACTGACAACTAATTGTTGCTTATTTTCTTTTGTACATATATGAACTTGTGAGCATCAGGTTCTGCCTATGCCTCGACTTATTAGTTTCAGTGCTAGTGTGGATGAGACGACCCTACCTCGAGGTCAAGCATGGAGGTATGGCAAGAAGTATGCTCATACCACTTCTGATCCTTCTGTGTTCCATCAGATGCTGAATAGCTTGGATTGCACCACTGCGAGTCTCTTTACTGAAATACGGAGACTTGCTTCATTTCTCTTAGTTCGTGCCAATCACTGTGTAATATTGCTTTGCAAATTCAGAAGTACCTGTGGGGCCAACTTGTTGATTCGCCAGACTTTATTTAGGTAGTTATGCCATATCAGCAGAGGAGGTTGCTTTTGCCTGGCCTCTTCTATGACATGTTTTACCTCGGAGAAAGGGTGTATGAGTGGGAGCTTAGCACCACCCAGAGGAGACTGCCACATGGAGTCCCTTACTTCATGATGGTGACTTGGGAGATTAAGGGCGAGATGACTGCTACAGCAAGGAGGGGCACAACGGCCACTGAGCACTTGGCTGACTTTGTACCCGCGATCTTTAGTCGAACGCAGATATTAGTACGAGTGCATCCGTCTACTAATGATGAACCGGCTCCGAAAGTAGAAGAAGTAGTAGCAGGGGATCAGGGAGCTGCCCCTTCTCGGGTGAGTATCTTCTTTCTTTGTATGCTTTTTTTTGCCCCAGTGTGTTATTTGGTTGCTTATTATCCATGCTTTACTACTGCAGCAGCAATGCAGCAAGCACGTTAGGAGGGGTTCTACATTTACTTTCTTATCTGCGAGTAAGGGACTGCCCGTGCAAGGCATGCAGGAGATGCACACAATGAGCCCATACCGGATGTTTCCATCTGGCTGCACTCACGTAAGTCTGATCTTCTTCTTTGGAAATTGTCGTTTTCCCTTTATTAGCTTTCGCTCTTGACGAATGTCCTTGTCTTATTTTTCAGATGTTTCTTAAAGACTATAATGAGGTAAGCCAGCTATTTAAAGCCACGAGGCTCAAGCTTGTTGTGGCGAGGCTATACGATGAGCATATATCTGTAAGAATAAATAAAATAGAAAAAGAATATGCCATGAATGTTATGTATTTGTGATATGCAATACGAATGAGCTTAAATGAATGCAGAGAGCTAGCATGACACCGAGAGCCAGGATCGGGATGACCGTGCAGGTGGAAGAGCTAGCTGCGGTGTCAGACGCAATCGCTGATCGGTTGTGATTGGAGAGGCCAGTGATGATGAGAGTGAGGAGTCGGAGGAGACGGCCTCATACATATTGTAGAGCGATAACGCTTTGTCTTCTCTTCTCTCACTTGTATTTTCCTTTTCCTTCTTCTTTTTTCTTTTTAGATAAGACATGGATTTGGAGTTTTGTTATTATTTTATAAAGAAATTCGCACATTCTTATTTCTATTAAAGTAGATATTGATTTTCCACTTAATAAATAATGTTGAAGTTGCTTATGAGCTTCGTGAATCAAAAATAGAGTAGAAATCCAAAAGCCATCATTGTCAAAACTGAAGTGGTGCATGCCACTATCACTGTGGCTAGCGCCATACGTAGTGGCGTGCACCACTATCAGTACATTGGTTAACAGTTGTCAATTTCGTCCTTTTTTTTTTTTGCTATAAAAGCCTATAAGGTACAAACATGATTTAAAATCCCATTTCTTTTAAGAAAACACAACTCTAACTCAGAAAATACCCCAAATACTCCATTTCTTCTTTGTTTCTTCATGGATCAGACTCTAGCACCCATGGACAAAGCATTGTTTAGTAGTTTCACTCGACGAGACTGGGATACACTCTCACCCTTTGAGTTGAATAGGTGGAGTTATTATCGAAATATTCGAGTCCAACCCGGATTATTGCAATGGTTAATTAACCATTTTGATTATTTAGACACCTTATTTAGGCATAATGACTTCAAGATCTGTCCATTATTTAAAGAGTTCAGCATTATTTTTGGGAGGATACTCGTGATTGAAGAAATTCCTGTGGTGCCTCGGCTCAATATTGACCCTTCTTCACTTATTCTTCCAGTATTTGGCTTCTCAGCTTACGAGATACCCACTTATGAGCTAGGAGATGATGTTGTGACCCTACGACCATTGGAGCGTGCTTTGGAGATGGACTGTGCTAATCCATACTAGCTCCTCTTGTCTATTTTTGCATTTTGAGCCAATATTTGTTGTTGAGTGGCATTAAGGGCTATGGCAGCCTTTGACTAGTTCTCGTAGTCGATAAAATGGCTAGGTGATGCACACCATTTCCACTTATTATTGTTGAGACGCTGACTTGGTTAAGAGACAGTGCTCGGCATCTAGACTCAGAGCTTGTTCCAATTGGGAGTCCGCTTGTACTACAGGTAAATTCATTTCCCTTTTTTCATGCTCTAACTTTTGTTTAGGTCACCCATGTGGGTTTTCAACTTAATGAGCTTTCCTTTTATTTTATTATATTATTATTTTTACTTACTCTAACTTTTTCTTAAGCCGCCCTTGTGAGTTTTCGACTTAACAATATTTTTCTTTTTCTTTTTGTTTGTTTTGTTTGTTTCTCTTCTTCTTTTTTTTATGCATTTGCAGTTATGAGCTTATGAGAAGCTTCAAGTGATGACCCACTATCAGACCATTTGATGTATGACTACAGGCCGAGGGTCTATGTTCGGCACCACCATCGCTTGACTGAAGATACCGTCAAGGACTGGACAGCCATTTTCCAAGATATCACAACTGAAGGCGTCAGATGATATTGCCCCTGGTGGTACACAGAGCGAGTCACGGTCTCTTCATATATGCTTTGCGTGCCCCTGTGTGGACTGACTATGGCAGTTGCTTATTACCCCAGTCGCGTGGCTAGGCATTATGGTTGTCACTAGGCTGTTCTTGATTACGCTTGGTTTGAGGGTGGACTAATTACCAGAGGTTTCTATCTCATTGTATTGCCACTTGGTCCAGCCATACCATTGTCCCCATTTCTTATGCATCTAACACTTCATCTTCTTCTCTGTACTGCTTGTGGCTGTAGGCATATTCTGACATTGGAGCTGATTCTGAGTCGACTGATCTTTTAACTACTAGATATTTATTAGGACCTGGCAAATAGGTGCCTTTATCCTTCTTTTCAATAATATGAAATAGACAGTTATTAATAGTGCAATTTATTCACAAATGTTTGCACTAAGTATGAATGAATGCCTTTTGCTTGAAAATGTTTGAAATATTTCCTTTTAGTCCATACCAGCTATGTAAATTAACATCATTTTCATGATGACTAAAACTTAGCACGACATGCTTTAAAGTTAATAAAAACACAAAAGGTGAATTTAATTAATTGGGCTTTGCCATAAATGTTTCATTTTACACATAAAATCTCTTCAACCTATCTAAATTGACTGGCTTTGTAAACTAATTGCCTTCTAAATTTGATAGCTTCACTGCACCTTTTGATAACATCTTCTTGATCATGAACAAACCTTCCTAGTTAGGCTTGAACTTTCCTCTCGGACCATGAATGTTTGGCCTCATCTGTTTCAGAACCAAAACCCCTACTCTCAATAGCTTTGGATTGACTCTTTTATTGAAGTGTTTAGCCATTCTCTTTTTATACAGCTAATACATAAATCTGGCGCTAAGCCACTTTTCCGTCTGGGAGAGCTAATTCTTAGTAAAGGCTTCGACACATTAAAATTCTAGAACTTTGGATTCCATCATTATATGCAAGGACTGCACTTGTATCTTGATCGGTAGCATGACTTCCATTCCATAACCAAAGAATAAGGAGTTGCTCCATTCGCGGACTTAGTGGTGGTCCTGTAGCCCCACAAAGCATACTGCAATTTCTCAACCCAATCCCGATGATTCTCGGCCATTTTCCTCAAAATTTTTTTGATATTGTTGTTTACCACTTCTACTATCCCATTCGCCTGTGGATGATATGGTATAGACTTATAATGTTCAATTCCATATTTTGCTAACAACGTTTTCACTTTTGCCTGAAACTAAACTCCATTATTGTGATTATATGATGGGGGATCCCGTATTTGCAACTATGATTCTTCTCAATGAATTCGACCATTAACTATGTTCTTAAAAGATTTTGCCTCAACCCATCTTGAGAAATAATCTACTGCCACCACTATGAATTCGTGTCTGTTGGACACAGGTGGTGAGATTTTGCCAAGGATGTCTATTTCTCAAGCTGCAAATGCCCATGGTGAAATAGAAGAATGTAATTCTGATGGTGGAATATGACTCAGGTCTCCATGAATTTGACACTCGAAGCACCTTTTCACGGAAGAAATACAATCCTTTTCTATTGTCAACCAGAAGAACCCTTACCTGAGAACCTTCTTTGCTAAAGCTTTTCCGCTCATGTGGGTGTCGTAAACTCCCGCGTGGATCTGTTCCATTATTTTCTAAGCTTCTTTCATCGATACACATCTCAACAATACCTCGTATAGGATTCTCTTATAGAGCTGGCCATTTAGTATTGAAAACTATAATGCCAAGCATTGTAAAGCTCGTTTGTCATCTCTAGTACTTGATTAAGGATAAACTCTTTTGGTCATTCATTGCAGAATATCATGAAATCATGGCTGATCATCTTCCTCAATATCCGTAATCCGTTCTCCTTCAAAACACAGGATGCTACCCGAACACATTTAAAAGGCTTCTTTGGCATAGACGATATCTCTTCCTAAGCTAATGCTAAATTTGACAAAGCATCTGTACCCCGACTCCAACCACCAGAGGAATTTTCCCCTTTGGATTAAGCCAAATCCATCCCATACTGAATTGGCAAGTCCTACAAGGTTTTGTCCAGCAGGTGAAGTGGAAAACTTCCCAGGAGGTCACCCATCCTAAGATTTTTGTTAAGCAAGCATGCTTAACCTTAGAGTTCTTTCAACTCTCCAATCCATTCCACCAAAAGGCGCCTCTGATGATTAGATTCCCCCTTTTTGATATATGATTCGATTCATTCCTGTGTCCCGCATTCCGCTACCCATAGCTATCCTGCCATCCTAGAAGCTTTCCAGGAGCTTTGCTCTACACGCCCTCTTTGGATTGCTTTGTCGGGTCAGGATGTCACAACATCTGGAACTTTGTTATTTACTCTGCTAGTATGTGTGAAGGTTACTTTCTTGAAGTTCTAAATAACAACATATAGGTAGTCAATGTATGGCTTCAACCTGTCTTCTTTACTTCCCAATTCCCATTAGCACGCTCGATTACCAACTTTGAATCACCAATGACTTCAACTTCTTTAGCCTTGATAGCAATCAGAGCTTCTAATCCAAACAGGTAAACTTCATTCTCTGCCATGTTATTCATAACTGCAAATCACAACATTTTTAACATCGGGATAACTTCACCCTATGGAGACTCTAGCAAGACGCCTACTCCTGCTCCCTTACTGTGAGCTGACCCATCAAAGTAGAGCTTCCATCCTTTTTTTCTATTAAGTTCAAATGTTCATCAGGAAATTCGATTTCCCATTATTCATCATCTTTGACTGGATGAGCTGCTAGAAAATCTACAACCACTCGTCCTTTGACAGTCTTTTTTGTAGCATACTCAATGTCAAATTCAGATAATAGGATTAACCACCTTGCTAATTTTTCCACCAATGCTGGTGTTCCATATAAATACTTGATCAGATTCATTTTAGAAACCGCTATAACCTTATAAGACTGAAAGTAACGATGAAGTTTTCTGGTTGCTCAAACCATATCTAAACAAGTTCTTTCAATCAAGTTATACTTCTGCTTATTACGAAGAAGCTTCTTGCTCAAATAATAGATTGCCTTTTCAAGACTTGCATCATCAGCTTGTACTGATATGGCGCCAATTTTAGCATCTTCCACTGTCAAGTATAGGAGTAATGGATTCCCTAGTTTTGGTGGGCACAAAACCGAGGACTTGTCATATAGTTCTTAATCTTATCGAAAGCTATTTGACAGTGATCATTCCATTTGACTAGCTGATCTTTCCTTAGTAGCTTGAAAATCGGGTCACAAATAATAGACAACTTTAATATGAACCTGCTGACATATTGAATCCTACTCAGAAAACACCTTACTTGCTTCTCTATCTTAGGAGGGTCCATTTCTTGAATTGTCTTTATCTTATCCTAATCAATTTCTAATCAATTTGAGAATGAAGACCAGCAAGCTGCTCAGAAAGAAGAGGGGGAGAATAAGAAGGAAAGCACTGTCGAAGAAGTTGAAGATCCTATAGATCAAGTCTTGAAGGCAATCAGGGCATCCATTGAGGAGAGCATTGAGGAGGCTGAGTTCCCGTCTTTTATTTTTATGTTTGATTTTGATTTTGATTATGACAATCGTAATGAACTAGCCATGCTTTTTAATGAAATGAAGGATCGAAGTTAGAGAACCTCCTTTGTTGCATATTTGCAACTTGCAAATCCAGAGTAGCCGTGGTAGCGGTCTTGTTAGAACTGGTAGACTTTTCGAAAGAACCCAATCCCTAGAACCCTGACCTATTAAAGTTTCTCGGTAAGGTGCCCTTTATGAAAATCTTGATTTGTTCCTTAGTGTCAGTTCTGCTTCTCATTTGAGTGACTTTGGCTCTCCATCTGGCCATATAATTAGAAAAGGACTCGTCACTCTTTTGCACAATGGTCTCAAGATCTCTTAAGTTGACACTCATTTGGAGGTTATAAGTATATTCCTTCAAGAACACAGTGTTGAGCTCATTCTAATCTTTCCTCACCCTCTTCTCCAAATTATAGAACCATGTCTGGGCTGACCCAGTTAGCGACATGGGGAACATCCTCAAGATTTCTTTGCACGGTAGGCCCACCAACTCCATAATAGCTTTGTGCTACATTACATGTAGTTTGGGATCACTGGTGCCATCATATTTGGAAACCTTAGGCATCTTGTAGGTCAGGGAATGGTGCTTTTCAACTCAAGCTCTTCGTCCTCATCGTCATTCATATCTAGATACTGGTCTAACCCCTTAGATTTCACAAAGACATTGATCTTCTTAATCTTCTTGTCCATCCTTTCCAACTTATCGAGTTCTCAAAAGGGACTGCCTCAAACTCGATTTTCTTGTCGGTCACCTTCTTGGCAAAGAACTCCTCGTTTTGCCATTTCTCATTAGCTTGTTCTTTCTTTTTTGACTCCCCTTTCTTCTCATTGTCTTCAACGTAACATGCTCTTTCCGCTTATCAGAGCAAAGGAGTTTCTCTAAACTGGCAGCAACTATCCTCTCAACCAGTTTCTCAAGTTCAAAAGCGGGAATACTTCATTACCCATTTTCTGGATAGACGAAGAATAAGTAGAAGAGAAATAGAATCAACAGTAGAGAGTCCTCTAATGCAGAACAGGAGCCTGAGAGACCAACAGAATTTGGTTCCCGCTGATTAGAAGGGATTGGAGTTTCTTCAATTCTAACCAATCTGCTATCCATCCTCAGCCAGTTGATGTCTTGAGGTGCTTTATCTTTTCTCAGCGCTATCTTGACTACAAAAAACAAAGGTTAGGAATGAAAGACATGATGCATGAATGCATGAAAATGGAAATGTCACGCAAAATGCAACACTCAACACAACATCGTGAAGTGCAATTAATGTTATATCTTGTCATAACTTGGTCAGGACTGTTAAATATGAAGACTAGAGAAAGACTTTTGAGAATTGTGGAAATCAAAACGTGTCTTATTTTGCAACCAAATATTTAAAATGTCTCTTTCTTTATTTTCTTTTATATCCCTTTTTTTTTTTACTCAAACAGAGTTTGAGCAGGGTCTTCTATTTATACACAGTTGAGATTTTTCTTTGTTTCTTCTTTTCTTTTTTTAAGGACATTAGAAATATTTGGTTCAAAATAGATAACTTCATATATTATTCCAAAGTTTGACTTTTTTAAAATAATTTTTAGGTCCTATCTAGATATTTACAATACTTAAAACTCAAGACCTAAGACCATTGATATGGTCTTATATCCTCTAAGATGAGGTACCCTATTTCCACAAGGAAGAAAGTCATGGCTTCAAGTTGTGCTTGTTTAATTTCGAACAAGAGTTGATGAGCCTCTTCTAGGGGATCTTCATTCATCGATGATTGAACCAGAGGAGTTTCATTCTTAGGCACTTGAATTTTGTCCTTGATAAGAGTGTAAGCATTAGAGAGAGCTCCTTTAGCTCGCTCTGATTCAAGTACTTCTCTTAAGTCTCTCGCTCTTCGACGTTTTGAACGGCGGTATCGAGACATGACATAATACTCATATATGGATTCAAAAGAAAACATGTTACATGATGTATGAAGAAAAGCATAAATCAATACAAATGTATACAAACAAGGGGATGAGAGTTGGGAAATGCATGAACTCTACCCTTATATCTCCCACACACGATTCATGGTAAAAAGTCTATCTAAAATCCTAGGACAAAAATGGTTGGGCCCATAAACCATGATGGGATTTTGGACCAATGTCTCTCGCATTTATTGGATAAATGACACATCATTATTTTATTACAGTAACCCTAAGGGAAGGAACTCGGTTTATTTAAATGAGCTTTGGTCAGTTTAAACAAGTCTTGGATTCCATAAGCGAGAATTGGTTTATTTCCTCCCATGTAGCTTTGGGTCTTATCCAATGGTGACATCGAATTGTGTCAATTCTTTTGATATACTAAAAGGTACAACGCTTACAGGTGGTGTATATTAGTGGCGGATCCCAACAGTCGAGTAGAGTAAAAGCCCCCAATATTACCTTTAGGGTTTTGGGTAGAAAAGAGATTAAGAAGAGAATAATGCATGAATGACATTTATATATATAGAAAATGTAAACTCAATTTCAAGTTAATAATGTTATCAACAAGTGTGAATAATAGGACAACACCGGAGTCAACTCCTTACTTGAACCCGAAATCGAAAAATCAGAGATTTTGTGTTCGATCCCCAACAGAGTTGCCAGACTAAGGATATGATTTTTTTTTTTTTTTTTTTTTTTTTGCAAATGAAAATATAAGATGGGCTTAGTTCATTTTATCTTATTAAATTGGTTTTCCTTTTTAGACCCATTTATTGATCCTTAGAAAGGCAACCCTTTTTCAAAACGGGTTTTTGTAAAATAGCTATTACTTTGATAAAATATTTTATTTGGAGTCACCATCCTCTTTAGGGAAA
Organism: Jatropha curcas; assembly: GCF_041381405.1. NCBI lineage: Eukaryota > Viridiplantae > Streptophyta > Magnoliopsida > Malpighiales > Euphorbiaceae > Jatropha > Jatropha curcas. The sequence continues at coordinate 8,861,837 of NC_143155.1, forward strand.
ACATCACGAATTAATTATTTCCTTGGAAATAATTAACTCGGTTTTAACTAAAGATTGGATAAGGGAGTCAAGTACGATCTCAGGAAGGTGTTAGGCACCCGAACCGCCTGGTTAGAAACCAGCCTCCTTCATTGCGCATTCACTCACAATTATGACAAGATTACTAACTTTAATTAAGGTGTAAAACATTTGTGTGCAATTTTTAAAACCATGGCAAATGAGCACATTAATTATTCAAACATAACATGTCAAACAAATAAAGAAAAGGGGGGAGGAGGAGAAAAGAATACAATTTATCTCTTAATTATACAATCTACCCTTAATCCTTATATAATTTCCCAACACCTAATAATTATTATAAATAAGAAATTTGATAGGATCCATTAAGGTCCTTTACACAATGCCAATAATAAGAAAGTAATAAATGCTAAAAGAAACAAACACAAGTAAATATCCATATTCACAGAATACTAATAACAGCAACATTTAATGACAACTTTCAATATGATGAAAATGTAAACTTTAGGATAACTAACACTAGATTTAGGTGGGCTAGCATAGTAATAGTTAAGGAACATAAATGTAAAATGCACAAAAAGTAAAGAACATGAATTTAAAGAGCATAAAAGTAAAGACAGTAAATTAAAAGCATTTATTTAAAGATCATATCAAGATTTAGGTTCAAGACTTTGATGTTCATCATGAATGATGAAAAAATTTGTCTATCACCACCTATTTCTTGTTATTTATTTATTATTCAGGCAATAATGAGCCATTTATGTGATACCAAGCAAGATTGCTCAGTGCTTGACTCAAAAGAGATCATGAATCAGATAGTTTTATTCACTTTCATTTTCTGAGCTTCTAAACAAAGTCTTTGCGCCACTTCTAGTGGCATGCATTCCTTTCCCTGATTAGAAATCTCAGGATGAGATTACAAAGTTGTCTAACTTGGCATTGTGCCACTCCTCTATGGCGTGCGCCACTTCTTACACAATTAGAAGCTTTTGGTTGATCCCACATTTCTATCACAACCAATGCAACGGAGGTGTTTTTATACATCAAAAGAAAAAAAAAAGATGAAAAAGGTTAGGACTCTCAAGAGTTACCTTATTTTGAAGAAAATCCAAAGATTTTGGGGAAAATGAATCAAGAAACCCAAAAGCTTTGATCTTGGATGAACAATCCGACTTTAAGTTAAGTGAGTGTGTTTATGGATCTTTGATCACAAAGTTTACGGGCGTTTTTCTCAAATCAATGAATAAACTTCAAGATCTAAGTTAGCAACACAAGTTTTAACTTAACTTGAAGATTAAGTAGTAAAAAAGCCCATTAGCAATCAAAAACCTCCCCTCATCTCTTAAACCATTGCCCTAATTATAGGCAAATGGGGAGAAGAGGTGGGCCTTATCTAGGGCTTATTTAGCAAGTGTCGCTAGTGGGCCTAAAATTGGCTCGGGCCCATTTTCACTAAATCGGTTCGAGTAACATGCAAAACGAGGCGGCGCACTGAGATGCGCACCGAGCAAACCTAAGGGGCTTCTTGAGCCCCGTTTTATTGCGAAATCCTTGAAAACCCGAAGAAGTAAAAATATTCAAACAACTCAACTTTGTTAGACACGTACTATCAACCCGATAATTAGATGATCGGATGTCTCGATCCCATTTTATGCAAAGAAAAAAAAAAGATTATCATCACTAAATCCTTTAAAAGAAAAAATTGAGCATACCTCCCCTCATCTCTTAAACCATTGCCCTAATTATAGGCAAATGGGGAGAAGAGGTGGGCCTTATCTAGGGCTTATTTAGCAAGTGTCGCTAGTGGGCGTAAAATTGGCTCGGGCCCATTTTCACTAAATCGGTTCGAGTAACATGCAAAATGAGGCGGCGCACTGAGATGCGCACCGAGCAAACTTAAGGGGCTTCTTGAGCCCCGTTTTATTGCGAAATCCTTGAAAACCCGAAGAAGTAAAAATATTCAAACAACTCAACTTTGTTAGACACGTACTATCAGCCTGATAATTAGATGATCGGATGTCTCGATCCCATTTTATGCAAAGAAAAAAAAAAGATTATCATCACTAAATCCTTTAAAAGAAAAAATTGAGCATACCACCCCTCATCTCTTAAACCATTGCCCTAATTATAGGCAAATGGGGAGAAGAGGTGGGCCTTATCTAGGGCTTATTTAGCAAGTGTCGCTAGTGGGCCTAAAATTGGCTCGGGCCCATTTTCACTAAATCAGTTCGAGTAACATGCAAAATGAGGCGGCGCACTGAGATGCGCACCGAGCAAACCTAAGGGGCTTCTTGAGCCCCGTTTTATTGCGAAATCCTTGAAAACCCGAAGAAGTAAAAGTATTCAAACAACTCAACTTTGTTAGACACGTACTATCAGCCCAATAATTAGATGATTGGATGTCTCGATCCCATTTTATGCAAAGAAAAAAAAAAGATTATCATCACTAAATCCTTTAAAAGAAAAAATTGAGCGTACCTCCCCTCATCTCTTAAACCATTGCCCTAATTATAGGCAAATGGGGAGAAGAGGTGGGCCTTATCTAGGGCTTATTTAGCAAGTGTCGCTAGTGGGCCTAAAATTGGCTCGGGCCCATTTTCACTAAATCGGTTCGAGTAACATGCAAAACGAGGCGGCGCACTGAAATGCGCACTGACCAAACCTAAGGGGCTTCTTGAGCCTCGTTTTATTGCGAAATCCTTGAAAACCCGAAGAAGTAAAAATATTCAAACAACTCAACTTTGTTAGACACGTACTATCAGCCCGATAATTAGATGATCGGATGTCTCGATCCCATTTTATGCAAAGAAAAAAAAAAGATTATCATCACTAAATCCTTTAAAAGAAAAAATTGAGCGTACCTCCCCTCATCTCTTAAACCATTGCCCTAATTATAGGCAAATGGGGAGAAGAGGTGGGCCTTATCTAGGGCTTATTTAGCAAGTGTCGCTAGTGGGCCTAAAATTGGCTCAGGCCCATTTTCACTAAATCGGTTCGAGTAACATGCAAAACGAGGCGGCGCACTGAAATGCGCACTTAGCAAACCTAAGGGGCTTCTTGAGCCTCGTTTTATTGCGAAATCCTTGAAAACCCGAAGAAGTAAAAATATTCAAACAACTCAACTTTGTTAGACACGTACTATCAGCCCGATAATTAGATGATCGGATGTCTCGATCCCATTTTATGCAAAGAAAAAAAAAAGATTATCATCATTAAATCCTTTAAAAGAAAAAATTGAGCGTACCTCCCCTCATCTCTTAAACCATTGCCCTAATTATAGGCAAATGGGGAGAAGAGGTGGGCCTTATCTAGGGCTTATTTAGCAAGTGTTGCTGGTGGGCCTAAAATTGGCCCGGGCCCATTTTCACGAATTTTGTCCAAGAAACATGCAAAATGAGGTGGCGCACTTAGATGCGCACCGAGCGAACCTAAGGGGCTTCTTGAGCCCCGTTTTATTGCGAAATCCCTAAAACCCGAAGAAGTAAAAATATTCAAACAACTCAATTTTGTTAGACACGTACTATCAGTCCGATAATTAGATGATCGGATGTCTCGATCCCATTTTATGCAAAGGAAAAAAAAAAGATTATCATCACTAAATCCTTTAGGAGAAAAAATTGAGCATCTACACTTGATAATGTCTTAATAGCAACAATTAATCAAATTAAAGTAATTTATTTTGGATAATTTTGAATTTTTTATTAAATAATTATTATTTGTGAAAATTTTATTTTTAGTTGCCTTTTCTATAGTCATGTTGGTTGGCAATTGATAAGAGTACTGTTTTGTTTTCCTTTTTTATGATACGTCAAGAGTACTATTAGATTTGCAGAATTAAACCGTTATTGTCACAGTTAACATAAAAAATAGTTGTACAAAATAATAACAAAGGACAACTTAATAATCATATGATTTTGAGTAGCAATTCAACAGGAATATTAAGCATAAAATGGACCATAATTCTAGAAGATTACGCTTGGAAAAAGGAAACGAATAAATAAATTTATATATTATTTACTTTTATTTATTATTAATTAATTTTCCTTTCCATATATGAATTTTCAATTAAAAAATTCTTTTTGTATTGGTTTTAGCCTTTGCCTTTGCATGTGTGAATTCAAATTTTTGCTTCTATTATGGATGTTGTTTCTTGTTTGTAAGTGATAGTAACTCTTCTTTACTACTCCGAATGATTAAAATTATTATTTGGGAGATAAACAGTCCAAAAAACTCAATTTACACAATTAATTACTATTTTATATGTTATTTACCCTTTTAGTTAATTTTAATATTACTGGAATGTAATTTCAAATTATCTACCATATAGATATTTAATTAATATTTTTTTGCAGTTTATTGATGGATTTTGACGAAACATTTAGCCTTCATGAGTCCTTTGATGGATGTTCCTCTAAAGCAAATAAAGATTCTATACTAATCCAATAGACTAAACATCATTTGGAACTACCACTTCTAAATCAATTCAAGTATCTACATCTGTTGAGAGGTTTATTTCAAATATTGACTCAAATGTGAAGTAAAGAGAACAATGAAATGTATTTTGAACCATTTTACAAAAAAGAAAATTAATGGAGTAGATAAAGCAGAATGTAATTATTGTCATAAGTTTCTGGTAGGTTCTTCAAAGCATGGAACAAATCATTTACATCAACATCTGAAATCATGTCCAAATCAAGGAACAAAAAAGATATGAGGCAAATGTTGATCATACTGGGTTGTAAAAAGTTTGTCAACGCATTTCAACCAATTTTCAAATGCCCATCTCAAAATACAATAAAAGGTGATATTGTGAAGATATATGATTATAGAAGAAGTCAAATGATGAAAATATTAGAAAACAATGATAACAAAGTTGCCATAACAGCTGATATGTGGACATCATCAACTCAAAAGAAGGATTTTATGGCCATTACTACACATTTCATTGATAATTCATGCACTTTACGGAGCCAAATTTTAAGGTATTTACAAATGTTTTCTTATTATATCTTTCATAATTTTTTTCATAATTATATTATTGTAAGATATTTAGAGTCCGGATCTAGCTTCAGAGCCAAACACTTCATATCGGGGGGATATAGCTTATTTTGTTTTAGTGTATGTATTAGATATGTCATGTTCATATTAGAGATTATATCTAATTAGAGATTTATGTATTAACTTAAGTCTTAAGAAGATTATGTATTATGACTTAGAATCTTTTATGATAAATGTCTATCATATTATGGATTTCAATTAAGAATGTTGTATGGAATCATGTGTGGATATTATATAAGGCTTAATGTTAATGATGAGTTGTTATTGAAATATCTTGATCTAGATTTGATTACTGGAGTTGATGGATTGTTGAATTTGGTTTATACGTGTTTTCTTATTTCACAAGTTGTTAGTTAAGTAAAACTATGGACTTGTGAGACTCATATAAGATATAAATCTATATCTTAGAAAGGTGCCTTCAACATCGAATGTGGCATCCGCTATCTATTCCTCCGAGACTAGGCGATGGGTGTTACAAATTTACTATTTAATTACTCACTCATGCTCAAATACACTAAATAATCGAATATTTTAATTTAACCTCTATCTAGGATTTTGATTCATTATCTCAAACAATTTAAAATTCAAATTTTATTGCTGATTTTAGTCAAAGTATCATTATTTATTAGACTATTTTTTATAATGGAAGCCATTGGATAGGAAAAAGGTTGATTTTGCCCCTTCTACTTGGGCTAAAAATTAAAAATACCCATTTTTTAACTTTTTAGCCAAAAGACCCCATAACTTAATAAAAATAGTCCCAAAAGCCCATACATTGTGCTGGTCAGCTAGCATGCAGTTGTGAGAAGAGGGCACGCGAGTGAGATTATAGAATTGACTTCTTTTCCTCAATTGATTACTCTCTCTCTCACTTCGACGCAATTTTTTTTTTTTTTGTGTGTCTCTCATTCTTTCTTTGATCTCCAAATCCCTCTCAAGCTCATCTTCATCTTCATCACTGATCTCTCTCTGTCTCTCTTTGCTTTTCCTCATTTATGACTTTTGTGTTTAACAGAGTTTGCTATAGCATATTGTGCATAGATATCTAAAGTTAACTATGTCCTATGAAATCAATCCAAATTTAAGCCTTTTCTAATTCGAGTGCCCTAACCTGCAACTAAAGGTTTCGTTTATTTTTTATTTTTTAATTTTTAATTTCTGTTTATTAAATTTATCATATGTGTGGATAGCTAATTGATTTTAATAATTTTATCGATTTCTTTTTTAAGTTTACATTTTAATTAATTGAATAAACAAAACAAAATCTCAAAATAAGAAAATTGTTTTGAGCTTCTCTTTCTCTCTCAGTTTTAGCTTTTATGTAATTATTTATGGGTTCTAGGTATGTAATTGTTTGGGTAAAGTCTTAATTTCTTATGTAATTGATTTGGGTTTTATACCTGTATCTAACTACATTTTAACAAGAAAAAATAAATTCACCTCAATCCTGTAAAAAAAATATGGCATAGGCATCAAAACCAAGTTTATTGTTTAGTGAATGTTATAAACATGCACTAACGATCACGCCAAGATATAAAGATGCATACATTTTCATTCCCAAATCTGAAAGGTTCTGTAATTTGTTATGGCAATTTTTATCATCTCATCTTTGGACTATATCTAAGATATTTAATAGGTCATAGATATGTAATGTTGATGGGAACATGTCTTAATTTCTTATGTAATTAATTTAGATTTTATGTATAAGCTTCAGTGATTTTGCAAATTGTGAAAATTATTTTCTTATTCCCCATTTGTTTATTGAGTTTCAGATGGTTTTTGAGTGGCGGAGGCAGAAGGACCTCAAAGTAATGGTGTTTTTTTGTCCTTAACTTCACATTAATTTGAAAAAGGATTTTTTTTTTCTGTTGACTAAGTATGCTTCACGCATCTTCTTCGGTCCAACAAATGGGCTATTTGAACTATTTTTTAGAAATTATAAGGTTTTTGAGCAAAACAAAATTAAAAAATGAGTATTTTGAATTTCTAGTCGAAGTCAAGGGTTCAAAATGAACTTTCTTCCCCATTGAATATAATGTATTTAACGTTCCATTTTTAATATAATTATGAAACATAATTTTGAATCATATTTTTCTTTTACCATTTACTATACATAACTTATATATATAATTTAAAATTTGATAAATATCCAAATTGTTATAAATAATATATTATATAATGGATGTCTTCTACATAAGTTTTGTCCTTCGGAATATAGGCTATGTCCTTTGGAATGATTGGTTATTTCCTTTGCAATGTAAGGTTGTGTCCTTTAAACTGTATTTTGTATCTTATAAATAGTTTTTTAATTCTATGGATTGGGTAACCAAGATTCGAATACTAAAAACTCTCTTTCTCTCTACTATCTCTATATTCTCTCTATTTCTTATATATGATAATAAATTATCGGTACAAGACTCTATCATTTTGAGCATCTATTTTGAAATAACCTTAAGGTAAAATAAATTCCACTTCCTTCTTTCTTCTCTATGACAAACCTTGCAAAGCTTGAATTTATTGCCCTTGATATTTCGGGCAAAAATTATTTATCATGGATTTTGGATGCTGAAATTCACCTAGATGCAAATAATCTTGGAGACACCATCAAAAATGAAAATTGAGCATCAAAACAAGACCGTGTCAAAGCAATGACTTTCCTTCGCCACCACCTCGGTGAAGGATTGAAAATTGAATACTTAAATGTTAAGAATCATCTGTCCTATGGAATAATCTAAAGAGAGGTATGATCATCAAAAAATGGTTGTTCTTCCAAAAGCAAGGTACGACTGGATGCACTTAAGGCTACAAGATTGAATTCAAATCAATCAGTGAGTATAATTCTACTATATTTAGAATAGCTCTCAATTAAAACTATGCGGAGAAAATATTACTGATAAAGATATGTTCAAGAAAATGTTCTCCACTTTTCATGCCTCGAATTTGCTCTTGCTGCAACAATGGGGTAGTTTTTTTGAGATTGATATAACATATCTGGATGTGGCAAATTTTTTTGACATCCTAATGGCAAGATTGACCATTTAATTGAGGATAAAATTGCTAGTTAAAATTATTTAAATATTTTATGTGTGTTTAGCTTTTTGTTAATATTTTCAAGTTATTTCTCAAATTTCACTCTTATCATGTAGTATAAATAATGTTATATGTTTAATTTTATTATGTTAAATTTTGTATATAGTTTTACTTTATATAATTTTCATATTGTGTATCTTCTTTCTTTTGAAGATAATATGGATATTCCAAAATTTTCCTTTGTATTAAAATTCAATGATAAAAATGTGTCTAATTCATAATGCAACTATGCATACTATATTGAAAAATAGACAATATTTTCTCATTTGCTTATGAAAAAGTGAATGTTAATACAATATTTGGTAGTACAAATTTAATTAAAAGTCAGGAAGAGCCATCATATTTCTACCTGAGGGAACAATATTTGTTATACATAATGCATTGTTTTTTTTTTATATCTCGAAGAAATTTATTGAGTTTCAAAAATATCTGCTGAAATGGATACCATATTAAGACAACAAATGAAATGAATGTTGAATATTTTTACATTACTGGTAATGTCTCGGGAAAAAAAATATGTATTGAAAAAAACTACCAATTTTATCCTCTAGCTTGTATTATACAAAAAATTAGTGCAATTGAGATACATTCTATTGTAAACCAAAAGTTTACTGATCCGAACATGTTTATACTTTGGCATAATCAATTGGAACATCCCGAACCCATAATGATGAAAAGAATAATTAACAATTCATATGGTCATCGTTTAAAGAACTGGAATATTCTTACAAATGACAATTTTTCTTATGCTACTTGTTATCAAGGCAAATTAATCATTAGACCATCACCAACCAAGGTTGGAAAGCAATCACCTGCGTTTTCAGAACATATCCATGGGAATATTTGTGGACCTATACATCCACCTAGTGGACAATTCAGATACTTTATGGTCCTAATAAATGCATCTTCAATATGGTCACATGTGCTTATTATCAACTCGCAACCTGATGTTTGTGAGATTACTTACACAAATAATATGATTACGGGCTTAGTTTACAGATCATGTAATTAAATCTATTCGCCTTGAAAATGCTGCAAAATTCTCATCTTGTGCTTTTAATGAATGTTTTTATCAATTGGAATAACTATGAACATCTTGTAGCACATGTTCATACACAATGGTATAACAGAGTCATTTATTAAACGTCTCCAATTGATAGCAAGACCATTGCTTATGGTAACAAAGTTGCCACTTCTATTTGGGATTAGCTATTCTTCATGTAGTAACACTTGTTCATCTTAGGCCAAAAAATTATCATCAATTCTCCCCATTACAATTGGCTTTTGGTCATGAACCGAATGTCTCTCATCTAAGAATTTTTAAGTGTGTTGTATCTGTACCAATAGCATCACCACAACATACCAAAATGGATCCTCAGAGAATGTTAGGAACATATGTTGGGTATGAATCACACTCTATTATTCGTTACCTCGAATGGTTGATAAGAGATTTATTTACGGCTCATTTTGTATGAAACAATCTTTCTAGAATTAGGGGGAGAGAAAAAGGAAATGAAAAGGGAACTTGAATGGAAAACTTCATCCTTATATCATCTTGATCCTTGTGTAGCTATATGTGAGCAATAGGGATGGCAATGGGTAGGGTTCGGGTCGGGTAGTGCAATACCCATGTCCAAACCCAAACTCTATCCATATTCCCATACCTTACCTAAATATTCTATCGGGTAGAGAATATTATACCCATTCCCAAACCCAAAGGATTCGGGTACATGGGTATCTATTACCCCCAAGTACCCATTTACTCCATATATCCAAATTGTTTTAAAAAATTAATAAATAAAATAACTAAAAAAATAAAAGTTTCTATCCAAATGATTTGCACAATACATTAAAAATATGAAAATAAATTAATACATAAATAAGTATTCAAAAAAATGATAAATTAAAACTTTAAATACAAAGTTGCTCTTATTATCGTAATGCCTCACTCGAGGGTAATAGTAGTAGACTCTTCAGCATAATTATGATAAAAATAAATTAATAAAATAACTAAAAAATCTCATATTATAAAATCAATAAATATAAAAATATTATTACCTGAATATTCCAAATCACCATCATCATCATCATAAATAGTGGCATAACAATCTGTAGCTAATGATGCAAATCCATCTGTTTCAAAATAAGATAATTACATTAATACAATAAAATTAAATGAATCAATAAATAAATGAATATACCTTTGTTTTCATAAGTCTACACCAACTTTGAGCACACATTAAGGCCTCAATTGTTTTTGGATGAAGTCGACTCCAATGAGGACTAACAAGTGACATCCTGACCCTACAAAGCGATCCTAAGAGGGCGAGTAGAGCAAAGCTCTTGGCTAGTTTCTAGGATGGCAGGCTAACTATGGGTAGTGGAATGCGGGACACAAGAATGAATCGGATCATATATTGAAAATGGAGACGCTAATCATTAGAGACGTCTTTTGGTGGAATGACTTGGAGAGTTGGAAGAACTCTAGGGTTAAAAGTTGGAACGACTTAGATGATTAGTGTCTCTAATGGTGGAAGAACTTCAGCTGCGAGTGCTTGATGATCACTACCTTTGAGCGCATCCTTACTTTTTTTGGCCACTTTTTTCTCCAGCAGGTGTTTTAGGAATCTCAGAATACAGACCCTTTCCTTGCTGAAATTGCCTCAAATCAGCAACAAAAGACTGCAACTCTTCAAATTGTGCACTATTTATTTGTGTTTGCTCACTATTTTTATCTATCTTTTCCACCAATGTGGCCAAAAGACTAGTAATTGCATCCAATTTTTTTAGGATCTCAACATTATTTTCTGAAACTAAATGCACTCTTCCAGCCATGTATTTATGTGGCCAAATTTATAAAAAAATTACCACTATTACTATAAAACGAAATGAAAAAGTGAGTTGATAACTTGTCCTGTGAGACACTCATGCATTAAATGCTGAGAATATTTGTGTCTGTCACTTTCCTTGATCGTTGAGCTTCAATCTTAAAAAAAAACACATATACTCCAAGGGCTTTCTAGTCTTTTTAACTTCACTTGCATTCCAAAATTACTATTTAGAGTAACTTTCTCTATATAAAAAATACACCCAAAAAGAAAATTTTTTTTTAAATAAAAAAAACGAAAGGAGTAACAATTCTTGCAAAAAATTGTCAAGAACAAAACTTTATCTAGTCTTATTTTTTTCAGTAAAAATCAATGGATATAAAATCCATAAATCCAATTTTACATAAATCATCACAAATATAAAATAGAGAACTGTTTTTCTTCAAAAACCCACCTCCATCTATTGAAATCATTTTCTTCTTCACTATGAACTAACCGTTGAAACTCTACCACCACCGATGCATGGTCATGAAAGGAGTTCAATTGGTTTAAGGTATTGACAATGAAGCACAAAAGAGGGATTAAGAATATAAAGATGAGAAAAGAAGGATTTTTTATCGTTGGAAGAGAGGTAAAGGCAGAGAATGAATCCAAAAACCAATGATGAAAAAAGAAAAGGTTGGGTTAAGAGGGAGAGAGAGGTTGTTCATTGCTAAGAGAGAAAAGGGAAGAGAGAGGGAGATGGAGATGGAGATGGAGAGAGATAGAAAGTTGGAGTTTCAATTTGGGTTAAAGGGTATTTTAAGCAACAACATTTATCTCTCTCTTTTGTCCTTTGACTTATACTAAAAATTGAATAGAAAATGGAAGAAAAATAGAAGGACAAAAGTTTGTAAGATGAGATATCGGCCGAATGCATAATCCTATTCCTCAACTTTCTTATTTTAACTATTTGTCACCCTAAACTTTGCAAAAGAACTATAATACACTTTAACTTGCAGTTTTTTGTAACTATTATGCCCCTAACAGAACATTAAGAAGTGCATCATAGATAAGCGCAATGATGTGGCAATTAAAATAGACAGCTGGATGATGATTTTGAAACGTGGCCTCCAAATCAGCAATAAATCTCCCTTCATTCTTTTTATTTTTCTTTATCAAAATCCTCTACTTAATTGTTCTTCAAGAAAATAACAACTTCTTGTTTTTTCAGATTTCTTCATTTCTTCTATGCTCTCTCTCTCTTTGATCAAAGCCACAAATCTGTTTCTCTAACCTTTCTATATTTATAGAAACAACTCTCATAATTTATAACCATCTTTGTCCTAACACAAAAAAAAAATAAATAAATAATAAAAAAAAAACCCCAACCATCATAATTTAATTAAAGGAAGAACAATCGAAGTACTAAAATTCAAAAACCATTATATATTTATTTTACAAAAATATAAAAACATTATGAGCCTAGATTTATTTTATGCACTTAAATTTGTTTATATATTTTTGAAAATATTTTTAAATACAAAAGTAAATAAATAGTTTGAAAATATTTTTATGAATATAATTTTTCATTTAGTAAATATTTATTGAATTTAGTTATATATAATTAAATTAGAAGCAATATACCTTTAAATATTATTTTTCAAAAAAAAAAAAAAAACAGTGAAGTTAGAAAATGAAGCAATATCATAGTTTTCTAAAAGCGGCTTGATTCACTATTAATGGAGGCTGAGAACAAAGCAAAGTAACTAAAATCAAGAAAAACAAATAACACCTGCAAAAATTTTCTTATGTTTTTGGATCTAGTTGGATTGAATCGGGCTATTTTGAAATTCCATGATAAAAATTGCATGCAAAATTAAAGAAGACAATCTGCTCAAAAAAGATGAAACATTTGATAGGAATTTGAGCTAATTAATTAAGAGATCTAAGAGGCAAAAGAAAGAAAAAAAAGAGAAATTATGGGATCCGAGAGATTTGAAAGAAAGTAAATGATTTATAAAAAATTTAAGTTGAAAGGGGCAAAAAAAAAAAAAAAAAAAAAAAAAACAAACTTAGATTATATGGAATGGAGGATGTACAAGATGAGAATTTTGGTTTTGCTCTCTTTTTTGCTCAAGCCCGATTCAGGCCAACCTTTTCTAACTTTTGCAAACCGAACCGAGCTCAAACAGCTCACCAGTCAACTCGACTCATTTACTAACATTAGTTGGACTTATCGCATAGCAGAATCATAATACATAAATTGTATAGTATAATTTTCAAAATTGAAGTCGGTGTTAGTATCTTTGATAAAAAAAACTCGTGGAATATATACCAATTACCCCATTCAATGAATAAAGTAGCAAAACCCCTTTCAGAAAATCAAACATTAAGGCTTTTAAGGAACTTGCCATTTTGAAGATTCTAAACTTAGTGCTCGTGTTTTTACAATACAAAGAAATCCCAAACACAATCTTTAAAAATATTCTCAATAACAGTCTTAGGTACCGAGGTTTGGTATACACACACCAGCATCTGTATTTTGCTGTTCCTTCCATATCCTCCCAGTAACTCTAAGCTTCAGTTCTTTCCTATCCCCTCCAGAAAAGAAAAGTGCCATGTTTCGTTGAATAATGAGACCGTCATGACTGTCCCTGACCTTCCTGTGGCTATCTCGTATACTTCGTGGGGTACCCTCCCAAATGAGTTTCCTACCATTTCCTCCAACCTCAAGGCTGTAGTTATAGTTACGAGCCTCAGTCTCATCACCCATGAATCGAAGGAATGCCATGTAAACAGAGGCCATACCGAGTTGGAAGGCCTCAAAGTGAAGGCAAAAGTATTGACCATAGCAATGGAAGACCTGATAAAATTAAAAAAAAAGTCACCACCGTTCAACTAGTAACGATGCATTAAGAATTGTCAAAAAATCAAGAGACCATAAACCATAATGAATATGCAATGCAAGTCATAGTTGTTCGGGTAATATCCAAGCAATTGAGTCTTTCCTCATAGTATAATAGGTCAAAAGTTCAAACCCTTCCCACTGCCTTTCCTCTTAAGATTTTTTTTTTTATGCATCAAGAAAATATTTGGCAGTTTATCCATTTTAAAAGCTATGCGATTAACCAATTTTTCTTACATCCGCACAAATATATATCCTCAATGAACTCCCAAACCAATTATCAATTCGCATCCTTTCTTAAATCTTTGTCCCTAAGTGGGTAAGTTATTTCTATTGTTTAGTTGATCTACTAGGTCTTGCCAATTGTTTATATTCCAAAAGATGAAAAGATTGTTTATATTGGAAATGTCTTGCACCTAATTCAACATTTAACTCCAGTGTCCCATTAGGTTTCTTGTAATAAAAATGATCGTGCTTTCTATTTCAAAACGATGTAGTTTAGGTTATACACAATACCACATTCTAGAGTGTTTTGCAACATGGAAAGTCAAGAATTGTAAGTATAATAAAAATTTTAAAACTTTGATATATTTTTTATTTTTGTTAATTTAGTTTTGAATAGAGTTGAACATGGAAATGAATCCAATACCACTAAATTAAAACTCATAGGTAAACTCTGACAAAGTTTTAGCTAATTTATCCTAATATCATAGCGTTCTCCAATTTAAAAACCAGAAGAAAAAAGGATGTACAGCAGCATTCTATAATATCATCTACCAAGGACCATATTGTTCTCCTGTTAAAAAACCAGTGACTAAACCATACATTTTTTAAATCCAAGGAACTCAAGCAAATACTTTTGACATAATATGTTAGGTCATTTCGTATAAAATCTGGAAAATATTTTATCACTTAAGAACTTGATATATCTCAGAAACATAAAATCATACATGCATGCATGCATGGCATATCAAGGTATTATTGATTTTGCCATCATAGTTAAAGAATCCAAAAGGTAATACTAAAATTACCGTGAGCATCCAAGTTGCATTGTCCACTTCACGGGGATTTGACTTCACATAACGATGGTTGAAAGTGCATCCTGAGTGCATGTCCACCTTGTGATCATCCCTCAAATGAGCAACTAAGAAAGGAATATCTCCAACAGTACAGCATTCTGACCCAGCATAAGGGCAATTATACGGCCTAAAGTTGCAAATTGCTTCATGCTTGAGTTTACTGTAATATGGAAATATCTCCGGACATCCCAAGTTGTAGTATTTGCAGGACAATTCAAGTGACTCTGCCACCTTCTCCAATGCTAAACACCTAATATCTCCAAGCTCCTGTCTACAAGTGGGGCACCTATTTTGCACCCTTGTTTTACAAGTTGAACAAAGTGTGTGTCCATTATGACACTGTGAGAGAAATAGTTAAACTTTAGATCTAGCATAAGTACATATGAAGGCATGCTTTATTCTAGTCAAACTCACATTTGCATTCGATAGTTATTATAATATTATTACAAGCATTTTCAGAAGAGACCAAGATACGAAGAAGGATACTTAAATAAGTAGGTCATAAGTTACTCATGACAGAGCAACATGGTGTAGCAAGTTAACTTCTTAAATATTTCCGACAAATAAGACAAACATCTTTGTTTTATATTTATCTTGAACTTCAATCAAAGCCACATATGAACCTTTTGTGCAAACAAAATAGTATATAACTATGGAAAAGACTAAATGCAGGGAAGCACATATTTAATGAGCATACATAAATAAGTGAATAACAACTTGTTGATTGCCTGATTTTTGATGGAAAGAAAACCTATTGAAATATTACTCAACTCATGTATCTATGAAACCAGATAATTTGGCTTCATTAATTTCCAAGCAGCACAACTAAATATGATATTCCTATCAATTATGCACTTTGTAGAATATGTTCTTTTAATTTATGCAATATCATTATTAATATTACAAAAATAAATGACATTGGTACATTTAAAAAATAAAAAAAAATTCACTAGAGGAATAGCATACTGAGCCAAAAGCATAATCCATTGAAAA
This sequence comes from Jatropha curcas, assembly GCF_041381405.1. NCBI lineage: Eukaryota > Viridiplantae > Streptophyta > Magnoliopsida > Malpighiales > Euphorbiaceae > Jatropha > Jatropha curcas. The sequence continues at coordinate 8,877,790 of NC_143155.1, forward strand.
ATAGGACAAGAATCTTGTGAGGTTAACTAGTCTAACAATTGTAGGGGTCATAGAGAAGAAATATTTGAATGCATGGAACTGAAATATTTGTTATGGTTTCTTATAAATTGGTTCAACTCAATCTATAGATCAGTATATAGAATTTACTAGGACCATATAAGGAAATGGTTTGTAACGGTAAAATAAGCAATTTCAAGATATATAAGGGACATCCCTAGAAAAAATGGCGATGACTATGTAATTAAATGGTTATTAATGGTAATACAACCAATTTTAAGATATATAGGAGACATTTTCCTTCATAAAAATAGCAAAGCTACCAATCTATGCTCCTATTGCTACACAAACAATCACATTATAAGTTAAAATTATCTAGTTATACCTTTGAAATCTCCTTTCACAAGCCATATGAGACAAGCGTCCAGCGATAAGGAGAATTCCAAAGTCAAAATTCCTTAAGGAAAACAATCCTCCATTGTTTTCAAGTCAAAATATGGAATTTATAATGCTCATGATGGTATACTATTCATGGAATCCTATCCAAATGATAGATAAACTATATTGATCAGTTGATGGAAATATCCACTAAAATTGGATAATCTTTTGCAGAACTTTCCCCACAAACAAGAAAGACAAATCTAAAACTATAATTAAATTAATATGCAATATCAAAGGCTCATCTCTATTTATTAGCAAGCATAATATTGGCAACAAGAACGATCTCAAGCCCTAACTCAACTTTACAATTTACCATACCAATAGTTATACATCTGCTCCATCATATCTCCTTAAATTCAAATAACTGCATAAGCACATAATTTGAAAGCCACAAGATACCTTAAAAATTGATCAATTGACAAAACTCCTATACCAGTGTATCCAAAAATGGTCGTTTAAACCGTTATTCAGAATTAAGCTAGTAATGCTTCAAAATTCAAACAACTCCATGAACAGACCTCCAAAACAAAAAAGTAACCATTAATCAAACAATTATCCTACACATATACACATAAGAATCACCATTCGTGCCTTTGAAACCCAATTATAAAAACCCATTAAAGATTCACCAAATTCAACAAAAATAGCCTAAATACAACGGAAAAACAAAACCTAATATGCAAACAACATTATATATATATATATATATATATATATATATATATATATATATATATATATATATCAGAGAATACCTGATGGATAGGTGGGTACATAGAATTGGTGCAAACAGGGCATTCTAACAATTCATGGACACTAGTGGCAGGAGCGATCGCAGTTGCGGTTGGACCAATAACATTGTTGATGCCGTTATTGTTATTTCCGGTGGCACTATGAGGCTTTGATGGAGAAAATTGATGGTGATTATACAAATAGGAGTCTTGAATCTCATCCTCTTCCAATCCATCGGAGGCTGACACACACTCAATATTATCAAACTCCATTGTTTTAAATCTGAGATTCGTCTTTCTTCTGTCTCTCTCTCTCTCTTTTTTATCTTTCTTCGCTTTTCCTTGGTTTTTTCTCGGGAAAATTTTATGATTTACTTTTCTTTCGTTTTTTCTTGAGAAAATTTTAAGAAAAGAAAGAGAGGAGGAAGAGAGATAGATTCCAAGGAACCAAACAACTCCTTCCACTCCTCTCTCTCTCTCTCTCACTCCCTCTCTCTCTCTCCTTTTCCACCAAAAAGAGGTTCTTTTCTTCGTTGGATCCTTTTTCTTTTTTTTTTCTTTTTCTTTTTCTTCCCTTTTCTCTTATTTGTCCATCTATTTTCTCTCTCTTCAAGGACTTTGCGAAGAGAAGAATGAGGGTGGAGAGATATAAGGCTAACCATCCAATCGAATTTGCATTTTAAATCCTTTGAGTTTGACTGTTATAGTTTCAACAATAAATTAAAATTTGACGCATTAGTTATGCTTAAATACATTAATTATTTTAAAAAAATACAGTGAAATTAACAAAATGATTAATTAAATAGTAGTTTTATAAAGATAAAATTGAGGAATTAAGTAATTAAATTTTGAAAATACGTATTCTGATTATAATTCAAGAATTAAATAGCAACTGAGACAAACTAGTTAATATAATGAAACTATATTCTTTATTTGGCTTTTTTTTCAAAAATATCCCCTTATAAATTAAACGATGTATGTAATATATGATTGAGAATATGAAATTAGAGATATATTAAGAAATTAAATAATGAATGATTTTTTAAAAAAGAAAATAAAACTATTTTTGAGACAGACCAATTCTATATAATATATATATATATATAGAAATGAGAAAATAATAGTTTAAAGTTTAAATTTTATTCTCCAAGCATGAAAACTATGTAAAAAGAGATTCTTGGCTTGATTGTTTGGATGAAAAGGGGTAAGATAAGGTAAGAGAACATAAAGTTATGGTAAGGTCAGAAAACGTAAAGTTATGTTTTTTAAATTGTTTGAAAAATTGATTATTTTATAGGGTTTGGAAAACCTAAAAAATCTCCCTTTTCTCAACCCACCAATTTGGGGTGTTGGAGAGAATTTTAATTTGTAATTTCTTATATTGTTACTATTAATTTTTAAAAACTCTAAATTTTGTCCACTCATATCTTTTTTTTTTAATGTTTTTTCTTCTCTTTTTCTATTCACAATCTTATTTGAAAAATATTTTTTTAAATCCATGAATTAATATCCTATTAAAAATAATTTCACTTAATCCAAAAAGTTTAAATAGTAGTTTTCATCAAAATGATATTTATCACCATACATTCCAATACCTCAACTTATTGAACCTTTCTTTGTTTACCCTTGTCCATAATATTAAAAAGACTTACTCTACCTTATCAAACGTCTGCATATACAATATAGCCCCTGAAATTTAACAAAGAAAACATTTTGTGGCACCCTGAGTTTCATTTTTTTTTTTTTTTAATAACATCACACCTCGTTAAGTTAGTAACCACAACTTTTTTTATTTTTGACTTTTATATATAAAACATTGATTTGATAATTGGTTAATATAGCTCTTATATCTTTCAAATATTCAACACTTGTTTAATTTATCTAATTTTATAAGTGGAGATATTCGATAGGTTAATTTAAATATTTAATAGATATAATTTTATAATTTGAAGTATTTAATAAATTAAAGTGAAATTTTATAAATTACGAAATTTTTAATTAAAAAATAGGAGTAAATGTATAAATTAAACCCTTATCAAATCTTGTCGTACTTAATATTATTCAATATACATTCCTTCACCTATCAAAACAAAGTGTTGTGTAGTATTTAGTTACAAAAAAAGGAAAAAATTCCACCATTCAAAAGCTTCTCACCTTCATTTTTTAAATTTTGTAAAATATACACTTTTTTTAGACTCTAAAATATTTAACTCTTAAAATTAAAGGCTAATTTGATATGATTAAAAGTGATTTAAGCCCCGTTTATTTCTATAAAATAACTTTGAGAAAAATATTTTCCATATTTTTATATTCTTTGGAACATTAAAAGAAATATAAGTCAAGAAAATTAAGTTGTTGGTCAATTGAAAATAAATTAGCAATTAAGGAAAATAATTTACCCTTATTTATATGGAAAATATTTTTATACTTATTTCATAATTCAAAACTAGTCTTTTTAGTCCACCAAGGAACACTCCACCTATTGCAAAGATACAATTGTGGGCCAGCAATATCTTCAGAAGTGCCAAATGACTTTTTTTTTTTTCTGAAAAAAATGTTTAAAATAATTTATTGATAAGTCCATAAAATTTAAAATATATTTTATATGGTACTTTTTGTAACATGATTATTTTAAAATAATCACAATATAGTTTTTAAAATATGTTAAAGCCCATACCATTTTAAATATATATTTTAGCAATATATTTTACAGTAATTATAGCACTTATATATTGTTAAATTATCTTAACATGATATACACTATATTAAAAAAATTAAATTATATTGTTAGATTAAATTAATCATCATTATAGTATTTATACCATTAGAATACATTTTAAATAAAAAAAAAATCTAATTGTTAGATATATCTTTAATATAGATTGCTTATAAATAATATAATAGGTGCAAATGGATTATTTATATGATGAAAAATTAAATTTTTTAATGTTTATCAAATGTTCAAAAATTTTTTCCAAAAATTTTTTATGTAAAGCTAACCGTTGAAAAATAATGCAGTTTCCTACAAAATATTTTTCATGGAAATATTTTCCAAACAAGTTATTTCCTATAAAATATTTTTCATATTTTCCTGCAAGTTAATTTTCAAAAAGTTATTTCCCGTGAGCAAACGTAGCCTGAGTCTAGAAAAAAAATAACTAATTATTTAATCTCCTCAGATTTGGCCTATTTAATTTTCAGTTCACTAAACAACTTACGAGAAATAAGCTCATTCGTTGGCAATTAATTTAATACTACAATTAGGAGTCAAGATTCTGACCCAACAGAATCCAATTCTGCACATTTTAACTGCATCTACAAATTTAGTTTCTTAAATTCGCAGAGAACCTATTATGTACAAACAAGGATAAGGGTACAACACAAATTGAGATCAATCAATTACATGCTGGCAACTATGGAAGAAAGCTCTGTTTCCACCTCCGGTTCTCCATCGCACCCATCCAAACTTGTCTACAAAACCAATAAAATCTGTGTTAGCCACCAACCATGTGTTCAACATTGATTTTAGTCATCAAAGATACATTCGACCAATACGCACCTCTGTGTCTTTCAATTTGTGTTTCGACAGATACCGATCGAATGCACCCTTACCATAGAGGATCTTGGCTCCAGTTCCACGTCCCTCAGTTCCTACTGCCTCTTCATCAACTACAACAGCATCTAAAATATCTTCACCTGTTCTGACATCGGGAATCTACAGAGAGAGAAAAAAAAAAAAAGACGAAAACTCAATTATCTGAAAGTGGTGATCTGGATATCATTTTGTTAACTGATAAAATCAGAAATTAAAAAAAAAAAAAAGTGAATTGTCAGATGGATAAGGATAAAAGATCATAACCAGGATGAAACTAAAAGAGCACCAAATAATTGTGCACAGGTTGTCAGCGGATGAGATTAACAGGCTTGGAGAAAGTAACAGAGAAAAGCTATTGACAACTATTAACACAACAATGCACAACTCCTATGTCAAAAGTGGGAACCACGCATAGTCTCTTTGGCAGTAGAAGCTGCTTGAACTAACAAGACAAATTAGATGGTGAGCCCCAATGGTTCAGATGGTTTATAAAGTGGTATTTACGCGCAAAGAAGGGAGACATCAAAGTTTTACCCTGTGACTACTGTAGAGAATATGATGGTATTTGAATTGACATGCATATAACAGGATCTATGACACCGGATAATGTAACAAAGAGTTTGTTATCTGGAGAATGTTAATGCTTTTACTGAAAAACATCTATGAAGTCCACTCTAGAATATGTTCCGACTTGTAATCAAATCAGGAATCAAACAAACATAAATGTATCAGTTCTGTTATTATCCTAACCCCTAATCCATAAAAAAAAATAAATAAAAACCTCTTGTACCTGTTATTCGACAGGCACATCTTTGCACCAGAATTAGGAAAGTAAAACACACAAGGAGCAGCATACCTCATACATGGAATCCATCAAGATATTTTCCAGTATGGCCCGCAATCCACGAGCCCCAGTATTTTTGGTTATAGCTTTCTTAGCAATTAATCTCAAAGCATTTTCTGTGAAATGTAACTTTACCTGCAAAAATGACAAGTAAACTTGACTCAAAATAAAATAACATTTTAGGGACAAGCATAAAAAGGAGAATTGACAAATAATCCATCGGAACTCACATAAATATGTAAACATATAAGCATGAAAGTAAGTATTTGCTACTGATTTTGATATAGATTTCCCAAAACCTATCTATGAAGAGGAGGACACTTACACCATTCAATTGAAACATTTTCTTGTATTGCTTCCCAAGGGCATTTTTTGGCTCTGTCAGAACCTGAATAACATTATAGCAGTCAATAACACCACATAAACATTACATTAATTAGACTTCATACACCAAGACAATTTTCAAATTTCCACGAATACAAATAAATAGTGCCAAGTACATCAATTGCATGATTGTCATAAAAAAATAATTCCATGGTAACACAATTAAGCCTTAGTCCCAAGTTAGTTAGTGGTTAGATATATGTATCATTCCACCCCGTTTGAGCTATAGTTTCATGAAGGTCTAGGTCCTCTAGATCCTATATACTATTGCCTCCATGTCTTTTGAGATCTAGCCCTCTCTCTGAAAAATAATTCCATGCAAGAGAAAAAAAAAATAATTAACACTTTCAGCAAGTTCTATCTAGACTTGTTATCAGTATGAAACAAATATATGGGTGCAAAACAGTTATTGAGATGTCTATTATCATGATGTATGTTTAATAAATTATGTTACTAATTAATTTACTTCCTCCATGATTGCATCAAGAACATATAGTATCATAGAAAAAGGTGCATAAATTATATCTATTTGCAAGAAAATCGTTTCAAAATGTTACCTGCACAAGTTGATTCTCAGTAAGAGCTGACAAACTCACAAGGACAGGAAATCTTCCAACAAATTCTGGTATCAAACCATATGATATAAGATCACTACTTTCAGCCTGTCAAACAGAAGAGTCCATGCAGTAAATGAATAACAGAAAGCTGAGAGGGAGGGGGAGGAAAGAGGGAAAAAGAAAAGCTATCAGCTATTACTTATGGATCAAAGACTCAATCTGAAGTGTGAACTTACAGTCTCCAATAAAGATGATGTTACAGCAGCACTAGTAACACTTCCTGTCCTCATGTTTGCACGTACAGGTGCACCAAACCCAATGGAAGAATCTTGGCGCCTGTAACAAATGCAATACATTTACCATTATCATTTATCCTTCAAAGATGAGTTACACTATTTTCAAACACAAAAATCATTTTCTGTACGGTGGAAAAACCTTTCTGAAATGGTCTTCTCCAAGTCAATAAAAGCGCCCCCACATATGAAAAGAATATCCTTTGTATCAATCTGTGGGGAAAAGCCAAAAATCAAGAACAAGAAAAAAGGCATAAGATACAAACAGTATGAAGGAGAATAACTAAGAAATGTTGTAGACAAGTGCTAACAGAAGTTCAATAATCATAGTTGTAAGACTGGGCTTATGGACAAAGTCTTCCTCATCCCTTAATATAGCAAAATTTTATCATCTATATAAAGTTGCAACCTGATGACTATAATCCATCAAACAGCCAGAATCAAGTATTACAAACCATCCTTCACCTTACCTGAATATTGTCACCTCTTGGATGCTTTCTTGCTCCCTTCTCTGGAACATTGACAACCTAAATAAAGCAATGAATCAAGATAATAAACATCTGATTCATAAATTAAACTTCAACTAAATAAACAGTAATGATTCAATAATCTAATTTGTTTATCCGTGATTAAAGATCAAAATTTCGTCCGACCTGCTATACTCTACACAAAAACTACAAGAGTGATATGATGGCTTCAGTTTCATCGATTTCAGCTCAAAGTATCAACAGCTTATGCAAAACAACCACATACCGTTCCTTCGAGCATTTTTAACAGTGCCTGCTGAACACCCTCACCTGATACATCCCTGCTTACATTAACACTCTCGGCCTGCAATTAAAAGAAAAAAATGGAATGTTAAAGATTTTTCTCCCAAAAAATAAAGAAAGAAAGGATTTAATTTTGAACAAAGGTAAAAGAATATAAGATTAGAAGATAAAATGTGCAAGAAACCTTTTTGGTGATCTTGTCAACTTCATCTATGTATACAATGCCCTGTTGGGCAGCAGCCACATTATAATCAGCAGACTGACATAGCAAGAAAGACATAAAAATGTTAGAACCACTCATGCAGAGTATTAATCAATGAATAGTTAAACAAATTACAGAGAAGAATACAATTATATCAATGCTTTAATAGCAAGAGCAACAGCCTTGCTAAGATTTCACATGCTACTTAAAGTCAGTGGATAATGGGTCACTGTGAGTCAAATAAGTCCCTGAATTAGTGTTGTAAGTTATATAGCTGCATAAACAAAAAAACTTCCATTAACAATACATTATACTCTAACGACCAAACAAATGTAGTTCTATAGGAATTACAAATTCTGAAACCTGACAATAGACGAATTGAATCAATACTCGTAAATAGATAATTTGGGTAAAAAAAACAAGTACCCTTGCTAGTTTTTTATTAAGTTAGTAGAACTTATGGATGTTTTCACTTGTAGCAAACTAGGCTATTTTCTAGCAAATTTTTCCAAGAAAAAAAAAAAATAGAAAAGAGTCATACGTTAAAATGTAATTTTTCCAAATGGAGAACTGAAAACTAATTTTCGAATTTTCTAGAAAACAATAAACATTCAGAAAAACTTATTGATTTTACAAAATTTTCCTGTTATAGGAATTTCTCTTTTCCCTGCTTTCAACCAAATAGTCACATCATAGTCAACATTGCGTAACACTGTGGCATAACTACAATTTACACCATTGTTGTAGCAATGAACAAGTTTTTTTTTTATTATTATTAGGAAAAATAATTATTTCGTCCCTGACGTTTGCGATAATTATCTAAATAGTCCAAAATTTTGTACAAATATTTAACACGTCCCTGTGGTTTGCCTTCGACTCATTAAATAGTCCTTTCATCCATTTTCTTGTGTTTTTGCCGTTAAAATATAAAAAAAAGAGTGAAATACCCTTAAACACCATCCGTTCTTCCATTTAGAACTCAACTGAAGACTCAACTGAACTCAACCGAAGACAGTTCAAGAAAAGGATGTGAGAGAGAGAGAGAGAGAGAGAGAGAGAGAGAGAGAGAGAGAGAGAGAGAGAGAGAGAGAGAGAGAGTGATACATTGGGTCTTCCTGAAGCCTGCAAACCAAACAGACAGAGATGCAATCTTTAATGATAAATAAAACGATATTGAAAGAGAAAAATGACAACTGTTAATTACTTGTGCATATGCAATATATGGTAATGGAGCCACTATTGACATCACCAACATCACATGTTATATTATCTACGGCTTGCTCTCAGGAGTGTGGTTTGGCATGGACAATCATGAGAACACAATTATATATGGATGTGTTTTGCTATAAGATGAAGGTTATCATTCTTTTCGCATAAAGCCAAAGCAGATAACTACTGCAAATCTAATAAAGACCACATTATCCAAATTGAAAACACACTTTACATAAAAACAAACTACAAAACCCAATTGGCAAAAAGCATAAAAAAGAAGATTGATAACAAAATAAAAAATCAAATAAAGACCTCATTACCTAAATTGAAAACCCAATTCACAAGAAAACAAGAGCGGCAAAATCAATTGGCAAAGAACATAAATAAAGAGACTAATAACAGAATCAAACGAAAGATTACAAATAAGGCAATTGAAACAATTTCAATTCAAAAGCTCACCTTTAAAGAGAAAGATTGAGAATCCAAATGAAAAGAGCGAGTGAGGGTTGAAATCGTTTTAGAAAGATGATGAGAGAGACAAAGGAAACATGAGAATTAGAAAGACTTGTCTCTGTTATGGCAAGATTCGAGCTTTTTTTGGAATGATTCTGAGAAAAACAATCTAATGGAGGTTCCACCATGTGAATGAGAAGTTTTCATTTGGAGAAGAAAGTGGTCCACATCATCATAAGGGTGTTTTCGTCTTTTTCCCCCATTTTAGCATCTAAAACCATTAAAACTGGACAGAAGGACCTTTTAATTAGACAGAGGCAAATGTGAGGGATGAGATAAATATCATATAAAATGTCGGGGACTACTTAGATAATACGGTAAACTGGAAGGACTAAATAATTATTTTCCCTTATTATTATTATTATTTTGGATTGTTCAACTAGTGTGTTAAACGGATAGAAGCAACATATTGATTTCTTGGACTATGACCTAATGACTTTTAGGTAAATAAAAGGATTCTGAAGTTTTCTTTTTCGGAAACAGAATATTTTCCATTCAACAGGCTTAGTGATTTTTTAAAATAATTTCGGCTTCTTTAATTAGGTTTTAAACAACAGTTATGATCAATCATTTGCTAGAACTAGGACTTCATAGGTCCATAAGATGTTCCAATAATCTCTTTTTATGATTTCACCGTAATAAAAAAGTAAAAAATTGCAATGGATCACCAAAAACGCAAACTTAAACATTTTGTTATTTCAGTGCCAAACTAAATAATATGAGGTTAGCAAAATATGAGCAGAGACTAGGGTGACAGATGATAGTGAGGCCAGCCAAATTACAATATGATGGTGTAGTAGGATAATAAAGAAATGGAGTTACTAAAGTAAGACATGCCTTCAACAAACCAAATCAGAGTACCTGTTAAATTGTTGCTTAAATTAACATAATATATCAATAGCTAGGCAACTCCAATGCAGATAACCAAATACAGTCATGAGCCTTTCACATAGAGGTCGAATTTTTACTGCCTATCCATACAACAAAAAGGCAGGAAGCTTGATGCCAATACCTTTGGTTGGGATGGTATTAGAAACAATAATTTTTCCACAGGTCAAGGTGGCAAAATGAACTGGCACAATTGCTCATTTGAAGAGTACTTGAGTTTCCTTCTCATGTAACTAATCAAATGATATACGGAATAAGAAATACTCAATATAAAAGGCTCCCCACTTTGCCAAGGTTGGGCAAACATACCCGCCTACCCTCTGCTTTTAGCAAAGGTTATGAAAATTGAATTTTCCTTCTTTTTTTTTTTTCCATGCAAGACCAAAATTGAAACAGTAATCAGCTTGCCATAGAAATTTAGTTGCTAAGTTTACAACGAACATACAGTGATCCAACAAACAATCAACAAGACAAATAATACAACATAAATAGAACAGGATATATGTCACTGTCAACAGACGCAAGTTTTTGACCATTAAGTAGGGCTTGAAACAAGAGGAAACTTAGGGCTTTATGAACTTACCAAAAGTAGCTTGTACAATATGGACTCCACATCTTCCCCCACATATCCTGCCTGCGCATAGCATTTCATGTAACATGAAAAATTACTTACTATAGTATATGTTATAATTCACAATGCTTAGCAGCCAAAGCTCACAAGAAGTTTAGAGGAAATGCCATCGTAAGGCACAATCATCAAAAATATTCTAGTTAAAGAACTCTACAATCTTTTAACAAAGTCCACAAAAAAAAAAAAAAAAAAAAAAAAAAGATGAGAGCAAAGCATAAAAGGTACAGATCATAAAGATCACAAAAATGAAGAAATTAAAACCATTAACTTGCCTGAGTTAACGTAGTTGCATCTGCAATAACAAAGGGGACATTCACAAACCGAGCCAAGGTTTTGGCAAGTAAAGTCTTCCCTGTCCTTGAAATGGCGTTAGAAACAGCAAAAAAGTTAGACCAATAGACAACAGCATAAATAATAACCGGTCAACAAATAACGTATCTGAACTTTGTGACGCCACAATTTAGAGACCAAAAAAAAAAAAAAAAAAGGTGCATCACCACGCATAAAGCATTAAAGGAAACACCCATCAGATATACAAGAAATAAAAATAGGAGATAGCACGATATGGGTTTAACCCTTCATAGAATGTCCACAATTATTATTTGATATTAGTTAAGCCAAAAATTATTATTATTATTATTATACCATTAACAAAAAAAGCAGCAAAATCGAAATCTTGATCCTAAATTTCAAGAGTCAGAGTGATCAAAGACAGCAAGCAACATATATTGATCCACCAACAGCCTAACCACAGATGTTCTCCATCAATACAGCATCTAAAGAGGGGTATGGACACAACTCAATTGACAAGATACCTCCAGGCTTCCAGATTTCAGGAAATAACATAATTCAAGTTCTGAAGTTCTATTATAAAAGGAAAAGGATACAATAGGGATAACGACAAATTACCTGAGCCTGTTGGCCCCATTAGAAGAATGTTACTTTTCTCAAGTTCTACCCCATCATCATTCATAGCTTCTGCTTTGCTGTCCCCTGAATCTCCTGCAGACCTAACTTACCAAGTTGTAATAAACATGTTAGAAGTCAACAATTCTTGTGATGAACGCAATGAATGGCAATATTGTGACTCGAAAGTGTGCATGCAAATCCTAGTTAGTGACCTCTAATCCAACAATAATATGTGCACCCTCTCAATGATACAATGAAAAGGGCACAGCTGAGTGAGCCTATTTGCTCTTATCAGAAGAGAAAGGACTGCCACTGGGGGCAGATGCATGAAACAATCATCTAAATTTAGCAAATAGCAAAGCAGAAGCAAAGAAAATGCAGTCAATCTGTCAATGTTAGTTTTGTAGTCGTCAAACTTTATCTGCAGTTGTCATCGTTGCTAAAAGCACAAGGCACACACCTTTTAGAGAAGCACAATAGAAATAGAGTTTTCTAGAAAATGCATTCTTACATTTGTAGGACAATTACTATGCAGTCAATACTCCTTCCTTTGGCATTTAACAGAGAATGTTAATACAATATGGAATACTACTGCCAGAACTATAAGAATCTAGATCCCGTGACAAGAGAAATTGCTAAAATAATAAAGGAAGACCAAAAAATTAGAATCCATGTTTGATACAAAAAGAATATAAATGCCTACATTCTTATGAGTGCAGAACAACAGTATTCTAGATTTCTTAGAAAGCAACTGAAAGAAATAAGGTGAAAAAATGAAATAGGGAAATAAAGGGAAAGAGAAGGAGGGGGGAGCAGAAAAAGGGAAAGCAAAATACAGAGGATCCTAATTGAAGAGCAGAAGATAATCAGGAGAGAGAGAGAGAGAGAGAGAGAGAGAGAGAGAGAGAGAGAGAGAGAGTGGTGAACATGGACTTTGGAAACACTATCTACAACACTGTCTTTTTCTTTCTCTTGTTTATTTGGTCTAATTCTTTTTCTTTTTCTTTTTCTTTTCTCTCTCTCTCTCTCTCTCTCTCTCTCTCTTCCCTTCTTTGGCACCATCTTCAATTAGAAATGCCATGATACCTAGTGGTCCTTTTCCTTGTCCTTCACTATCACTTCCCGTTTAATTTGGAGTATCATAATACACCACAAACTAGTATAGTAAACCTTATATCCATGATATATAAATAAGAAAAAAAAAAAAAAAAGAAAATTGGAAGAATAGATGGTGGCAGGAGAAATATAATACAGGCATTCCTATATTCTGTCTTGAGCCTAGAGAAAGTAGTGCACCTATGCAATAACACACCTCAATTAGGTCACCTCTTGATCATAATAGGGAGCTGGACCTGGCTCTTGGTGAGCATTGAGCCTACAGCACACCTCTAACAACTATGGAAATCACCAAGTCAGGTACTATTACAGCTCAAAGACATACTAACCCTACCAAAATGTTAAATCTTGTTAACAAGAAGGTTAAGGGATAGATATCCTACTTTTGTCAATGAATGGCTCTACAATTTATTGCGGGCACAAGCATCCTAGTTAATTCTGGCCCTGTTTGCAACAACTTTTAATGTAACGTTTAGCATTTTAACTACAGTTAAAACACTATCATACTGTTCGGTAACGTAATATTTATAGTAGCATTTAGGGGTAAAGGGAATGTTCACGAAATGTTATTTCCTTAACGTTTTGGGTTCACAACAATTAATTGAACTTTTTAAAATTGTTTTACATTTGAAAAAACTAATCAAACAGCTATTTTTATCAAACGACTTATGCTTTAAACCATTGGCAACTAATATTTAGCTACTACAATAGCTAACAACTACTATAATAACTAATATCACCTTCTCTCTATTCCTTTTTCAAATTAAATAAGATAAAGATTTAGTTGCTAACAAAAAAATGCATTATTCTCTATCCCTAGGCCAGCCATGAGAAAGCATAAGGCAAAAACTAAAAACTAGCAATTTAAGTGCCATCGAAAATAAACTTTATTAATGTGAATTGTTGTCATTCAGCTAACAAAAAGTGAGTTTCAAAGGATGGCAAAATCTGGCACATGTTGGTCACAAACAGCCAAACAATGTTAGATAGTCCTCATGCCTAACTGACAATTAACTTACATCTTCTCTAATTGTACACATATGACAAAGGAGAAAAACAATGGACTAAGTTATGCATGTAGTAAAGGTATATAACTGACCACTTTTGAATCGAATCATGATATATTCTCTTATAATGATTGTAAACTGCAACGGAAAGCACCTGTTTAGGAAGTTATACAATTAGAAATAATGCGGGCATGTAACGTGGGAACAGATTTTAAAAAATGATACTGATAATTCTGCAAATATGTAGTTAAGGATTGCATGATGTGCTAACGTACGTATCTAAAACCCTATAGATTAGGAACAACAAGATTTAAATATAGATTAAAAAAATTGATATGATTGCAATTTGCACATTGTGTACAATTATAATACTAATCTAATGCGGAGGAGGTTCCATTCCTCATTTATTATAAAAAATAAAAATAAAAAAAAAGTTACAAAGAAAGGAAGGAAAACCTGTAACTTTCATATGCACATTGGCATTCAAAGCCTTCTTCACTGACAGAAGTTTCAATGAAAACTAAAGAAGCACATTTTCATAACTATATTAAGAAATCCAGTATAACCAAAAAGTTTAAATAAAAACAAATAAAGGTAAACAACAAACTCACTAAAAAAACGTAATTAAGTAAAGAACTTAACGAATTAATCTAAAAAGAGCCATATTCTTCCCATGCTACTTTACTTTCAAACTCCATGACCTTTTGTGCTAAAACATGAAAAAAAAAAAAAAAAAAAAAAAAAAAAAAAAAAAGAGAGAAAGAATCCTCCAATTAAACCAAACATATATGTGCTACCACTGTAAGCATTTAAGAGACAAAAAACAATGCATTTTTTCGAAAACTCCAGGTAACCAATAAGGCCACTAAGCCACGAGAACACTCACCTTTTTTGCTCTTTCTTGTCCAATTACAAACTTATCCAGTCCCTTACAAATCTCCTTTGGTGTTGGAAAATTCTGCCCCAAATTGGATCCACCCCAGCACTCATCCTTGGAATTGGACCCAGACCCATTTCTACCTCCACCGCCACGGACTACATTCGCGCCGGATTCGCTTACCCTAATCGTTGTAATCCCATCCCCAGGAGGTTGCCATACCTCTGGTGGGTCACCATAATTGGACCCATTATTACTACTACAATTCGATCTCTGGTTCCAATTCCCACCAAAATCCTTACTTGAATACCTTCTACTTTTCCTATTATCCAAAAATTGAGTACCCTTATCGACGAATTCACCGCGCAACGAGACGGGCTTCAAAGAACTGAAGTGATAGGGAGTATTGGAAGAATGATCGTCCCATTTATCCCAGTGCGTAGAGTAAGAGCTAGACATGCTACCGGTGTGCACGCAATTGAATAAGAAGTACCTGAATTGGGAAGTTGTGAAAGAAGCCGCTTCCTTTGCAGGTTTGGATCTAAGAACTGCAGCCATGGTGTCCAAATTATCGCGGGAAAGTAACCGAAAGTAAGATAACAAGGAACGTAAAATTAAGGGCTCATTAATGGGTCAAAATGAAAATTTGTCGAGGGTTTCGCAACAACTGGAAGTGAAATTATGAGGGTGTGTAGATTTTATGATTATCATGTAAGGGTCAAGGGTGGAGAATTTTTGTTGATAGAAATGAAAGACAAATCAGAAATTTCAGGCAGAGGGAATATAGAACAGAGAAATATCTGACCGATATGGCGTGGCGAGAGAGGTTTCGAGAAAATGAAAAAAGAGAAAAATTCTACTGTTTCGAGTGCAATGAAAAAACGACGCCGCTGTGTTAAGTGAATTCATGAACCAATCGAGGGCGGATGCGGCTAAATCATTAGAAAATCCCTAACCCTTACCCGTGGTCTTAACTGTAGACCTAAATCTAATTTTATTCTCTTACAGCTAGGTATGGACCAGCGGTTCTTTTTAAACTGAAACTAAATCGGAATCGATTGCACTACAGATGAATTGTAACTGAATCCGAACTGTTAGTTCGAAATTTTGAACTAAACATGTCGGTTCAAAAATTTGAACCGAAATCAACGGTTCAAAAACCAGTTAAGGTTCATGTGAATGTTAAAATCTGAACTTAAACCAATCCAAAACCGGTACTTTTGATCCGATTCGAACCGTAAATTTTCTATTTTTTATTTTTAAAATAATAATCACTTAGCCTATTCTATACACTTCTAAAAGTCTAAATAATATTTTAATATATGATACATTTTACTTGAGATTTTTTTCTTTTTGAAAATACACTTTACTTGAAAAGTTAAAATTTTAAAAAAGTAAAATGATAAAAAAGTGAAATATTTAGCCTAAAATTATTTTATTTTTATTTTTTTTCCTTTTAAATTATTTACTTAGTTCAAAATTAATTGTTTAAAGCACTTTTCAAAATTTTCTAACAATTTATTTAATTAATAACATTTAGACAAAATAAAATGATAATTTATTTAATTATTTTGTAAAATTAATTAATTTTATTTTTATGAGTATGAACATTCTAAATTTTAGTTAAAATAAAATTTACCAATATTTTTTAAACTCATAATTTTTTCGAAAGAAAGATGTAACATTAGAATTGAATTTTTTTAAAAAAAAATAGTACTTGTATCGCCGGGAACCATGATTGGAATCGTTGGTTTATCGAAAGCGCACTGGAACCAGTTGGAACCAGAACCGGTAGTTCAAAAGCCGGTTCAGGTTCAACATTTTAAAAATTTTGAACCGCCGGTTCAATGAACTGGCGATGCCTATTTACAGCCCTTTTTGAACAAATGAATTATGATTCTAGAATTCATTTGCAAATAAATTTATCATGTTTAGTATGCTACAATTTAAAATAAAGAATTCAATTGCATTCCACAAAATTGTATTTAGAATAAATTCTTAAATGAAAATTCATTTGTCTTTATTTCTTACAACACCATTGACATAACAATTTAACAAAAATAAATAACAAACACCAATTATATTTATTATGTACAATATAATAATTTGTCATTTTTTATTAGAATATAAATAATAAATTTCATATAAATAAGTACACTATTATTCCACACTAATTAATTAATTATATAAGCAATAACATTCATCATAATAATTATTTTTAATTGATGTAAAATTTTTTGTTGATTTAAGTAATTAATTTGGAAACTAAACAAAAATATTAAGAATGTTATTATTGTTATTAATTACATTTGAAAACAATTGTTGATACTCAGTTTTTATAGTAATATTAACTAACTAACGTTATTATTAAACTTTAAAAAAATTCAAGAAATTTTCCAAAAAATAAACAAAAAGAAAAAAAATATAAATATAAACTGCGTCATTATTGGATAAAAACAAGTAACATTGTTATAGTTTGAAATTTTCAAAAGAAAATACACAAAAAGGAAAAAAAGTAAAAATAGTTGAATTTACAGTGGAGGGTAATTTTATTAATAAATATTTTAATGGTCAATTTTGTGGAATTCATTTACAAATTCCATCAATTTTAGCAAAATTTGAGTTAGGCATACCCAATATCATAGAATTCAAATCAGTATTTTTTTTTTTCATTACAAACACAACATTTTGGATTTCTAAATGAATTCCACAAAATTCTGTGAAATTCATTTGTTCCAAACGAGCTCATGGTTAGGCTAACACTTAATTAGTATTCTAAATTCTAATTTTAATTACAAGAACATTCTAATTTCAAATTGTATCCGATTTAATGAATAAAATATTATTTTCATTGAACCTATATTCTCTCTTATGGTTAGGTTAACCAAAAACTCACCATTTATCGACACCCTAACTAATCTTAGTTAGAAATTTAAATTCATAAAAGACTAAGTAAAATAATAAATTTTAGTTAGTTATAAGCATAAATTATTAGTTTAGGTTTTCTTTTTTTTTTTTTAACATTTTTAAGCATGAAATTTTAGTTACGATTTATTGAAATTTTAATTAAATTAGATATGGTAACATCCTGGACCTGAAACACCATATCATGATCATACGTCTATATTTATGAAAATGACACATGAATGTGTGTGTGTGTATATATATACATATAACTTGTCATAATATTGGGCAATGATATACCTAAGCATGACCATGCATATAAGCATCTGACAATAATGTGAATATGCAAATGTATGAATCTGAATAAGCTCTGAACCCAGAAAGCTTAACACTCTATCTTAGACTCAAAAGGTGTATATTATACATGTGTGTGTTCTTTAAAGCCTCTAAGTGCACCTATATATAGTGTTTATGAATAAGTTAACTCAAATGGGAATAGTGAGATTATTATAGAAAATTATGTCTATTTTGATAATTAAGTTGATTAAGATTGCCTTAATATACTAGTAAGAGATTGTTAATCACAAAATCATAAGTTAATGAAAGTAGAAAATGATTATGGAGATTAATTAGAAGGTTAAATGTGCTCAAGTTACAGTAATGAGAAACTAACACAAGAAGCACCTCAATTAGTGTTTTGATTAAGTACTTAATGACTTGATGTTAAATCATGTAAGATGTGTAGTTAAAGCCTAAATGAGATTAATTAAGTGTTAATGGAGGATTATAGATTTGATTAACATAAAGAATAGTTACAATTACAAATGTGGGTAAATATAAGAATACATGAGAATTTGAGGAGTTAAAGGGAGATTAATAAGTCATGTGACTTGCACATGACTTGTTAGTTTATGAAAGGCTAAGTAATAGCAAAAATCAAAGAACAAAAAGGAAATAGAAAAGAGAGAAGGAGAGGCCGACACATAAAGAGAGAAGAAGGATAAGAAGAAGAAGGAGAAGAAAGTTTAAGGTGCGAAGGAGAAGAAAGTTTAAGGTGCTAAGGATTCAGCTTGATTTTTAAAAGGTTTTTATTGGAAATCATCTAAGGTAACTTAATCTCTATTTAGTTTATGTTATTTTTATGATTTGGAGAAGTTTGAGCTAGGGTTTCAAGTAGATATTTTTAACGAGAGATTGATTTTGATGTTAATAAGTGAAATAAACATGATTTAAAGTGTTAATTAGTTAGTACTGATTATATAAACCATGATTTAAGCTTTAATTTGATTAAATTGAGAAAATCTCACCTAAGGCCAAAGATAGAAATTCTGCCAACTCGAAATGACCCTGGAAATGATAATTTCGTTTTGAATTGATGAGTTTAATTAGTTGTTTAAACATTCTAATGATGTTATCAAGTGTTAGTTTGAAAAGAATGATGTTTAAATTGAAGTTACCATATTTATATGATTATGGAAGTTTAAAGAGCTTAAGAAATATTCATTGAATGGTGATATCATGGTGAATTTTAAGACTATTAATTGATGAGTAATTAATTGAATTGAGATTTCAGAATTATCTAATGATTGTTGGAGAA
Source organism: Jatropha curcas (assembly GCF_041381405.1). Classification (NCBI taxonomy): domain Eukaryota; kingdom Viridiplantae; phylum Streptophyta; class Magnoliopsida; order Malpighiales; family Euphorbiaceae; genus Jatropha; species Jatropha curcas. The sequence continues at coordinate 8,897,258 of NC_143155.1, forward strand.
TGCATAGAATTCTTTGGGAGTTCAAAAATACAAATAGGAATAAAAATGTTAAGCACTTAAATCATGCACACCAAGTTTGATTAAATGTTTAAACGAGTATTAAGGTGCTTGCTTATCCATTTAGGTAAAAGGATCCTAGAAGAAGGTGAAAGAGGAGGCTCTTCCAGGCCTTGATACTATTGCACTATATACTATGAGTAAAAGCTTATGATGGTTATTTGTATGTGATGAATGTTTTGTTTGATATATCAATTACGATATTATTCAATACTTGATATTATGATCTGAAAAAGAAATGATTTGTCTGAAAAGAGGCAAGTAAGCAAAATATATGTGTTATTCCGAGACCAATGAGCCTAACCTGTGAATGTAATAAAGCATATGATTCATTCTGAAAAGGGGTAGGTTCAGCGAAAAGGTATGTGTTATTCTGAGGCCAATGAACCTAATCTATGAATGCAATTCTATCATATTTGCATATGAGATAAAAGGAAGTTATGACCATCATTACCAACTCGTGAATCTGATCTATATCTGGAGCTGTATGCTCATAAATTTGTTATCTGGAGCTGCATGCTCATAAATCTGTTATTTAGAGCTGCGTGCTCAAAATATCTGATCTAAAAGCTAGCCAGCTAAATTTGATATCTAAAATCTGTTATTTGATACCTGAGGTGAGTTTGGTTTGACAGATCATAACAAAAATAATCTAACAATCATCTGCATTATACTTTTGAAATATAGCTCTATAGCATCATATCTGTGATGCCTTGAATGACTATGATCTAAATTTCTGTCAATGAGAATGATATTATATCTGCACACTATTGCTGTGAATGACTTGATGAATGGCTATTATTATCTAATAATCGTTGATGCCGGCATTGATGGCCCGAGGAGTTTGAAATGTTCTGAAATATTGGGAGTGTATTGTGTGCCCTTGATTGAGATGCTTGATATTTGTTGTATAGTTAATAATCAGTATAATGTTTTTTACTCAATGAGTAGCATCTCATATAAAATGCTAATGTTTTGTCAGATTTTGGCATTAGGAGGCATTAGCAGTTAGCACTCCATCTATTCAGACTAACAGAAATGGAACAAAGGTCGGGATCAATCGTGTTTACATATGTCACCTCCTCAGTTTGTAAATATGCTTGTAGGAGTTTAAAACTCCTTAATGTCCACCGTGTATTAAGTAATTTTAAATTTTATTTGGTTATGTATATATATTTATATATGACTGTTGTGAAAAGTAAAAAAATTTTTTATACTAATTTTTATTATTAAACACATGGTGCGACTTATATTTCTGTTAATGGATCTGTATGATATGTTATGTAGCATCTTAGCACTACTTAGCCTTGGATACATGGTGTTAGGGTGTTACAGATATCTTATAAAAATAGAATTTATTCATTACGACGTCATTTTTATTTTTAGAAAATCATTACTTGTTGTCAAGATTATATAAATAAATATTATTTTAATTTTAAGATGAATAAATTATTTTCATTTTAATATTTACCCCATGAAAATAATATTTTATGCATTAAATTGAGTACAATTTGAAATTAGGGTAATATTATAACTAAACTTCAAATTCAGGATACTAGGAGAAGAAAATAGAATTTATGGTACAATTAAAACTATCCGCAAAGTTTGAAATTTTTTAATAATTTACGTGTGGATGCATAAACATTCGCCTATCGAGGATATAGTACTTATTAGCCATGTGGTTTGATCCAATTTATTAATTCATCCTTTAATTTTAGTAAACCTAATCAATAGTTCTCAGGATTTATTCGCATCTCATAATTTGGTCCTTCTGTCCATTTTCAATTATGCGAAACCAAATGCAGCAAAAGGAAAATAACTCCAACATGGCCTCCATTAAATCAATCTCAATCTCGAGGGTTAATTTCATTGGAAATAGCTGAACTATTGGATAATCACTTAATGGGGGTACCAATTTCAGTTTGTAACTTAAAAATACCTAACTATCCATCTTCAACCTATCGGTTACACATTTCACTTTTATAGTCATAGTAAGTTACTTTAGGTCATAGACCTTTCAATCACATTAATGACTCTTAAAGGTTTAACCAAGCATGCAAACTCATAAATATTCACCTTGACTTGACAAATCATCATAAATGTAAGTTTAGTAACTAAGACATTCCACTTTAACTAAACCATGTTTAACTTCTAAAGTCTTGTCATAATAGCTTAATTATTCATTTCCGTTCATAAAATTAAGGCCAAAAGGTTATTCATGTTTATATATACTTACACACAAATACACACTCATACAAAGACATATAATCATAGATTATGCAAATTTTTCACATATACTTTATAGCGATACTAAAGTTCCTAAGATTATCATAGCACAATGTTTAAGTATCATAAAGGATTATAGCCCACTTACCTTTGCATAGCCATATCATGCCTCATTTGTCCGATACATGGACTTACCATGAGAATAAATTATTTAGAATGAGTTTTCAAGACATGTAATATATCTCATTCATTATCATGTTCACCTAACTCATTCAATCAACTCATGACAAGTTCATTTATCATAAGACATTCCATTCTTGCATGCATTCTCTTACTATATGCTAAAACCATGCATCAGTTTTCCTTTTTCAAGGTCACAATGTGAGTCATACATGATTCGTTTCTTTAATCATATATACACCTATACTTTTTATACTCACAAAATATAAAGCATAATCAAATTGTTCAATATGCATCATAAGGGCCTTTACTTTACCATCATCATTGCATACTCATGTTTATTCTTTACTCAACAATTAGGTTTCATAGGATATTTTAGACTCATTTTGAAGAGGTTTAAGTGAGGATTACATCATAGACATATTAAGTATGCATTATAGGGGGGTTTAGGTATCATTTAGAGGGCAAAAACATGCATTTTTAAGGAGTGATAGAATGTAATAGGACCTGGGTGTGTCAGGTGACAATTTTGTGTTAGTTTGGCCATTTTAACACTTAAAAACACAACATTCAAAAGGTTACACGGTCAGCTCATGTCAAGGAACATGATTATGTGTTTCTGGGCAGGTTTTTACAGGATTTTCTCCCCTTTTGAGCTTTAAACATACCATAATTTCAACTCATCATAAAATCATGCATTAGCATTCAATTCCTAGTATTATCACATTATAAAGAAGCTAAAATATCCAATAAATAATTGAGATTTGATACAAAACCTTAAACCATATTTGGTATGCTGTAATCAACCATGTAATTGAATTGGAATTACATTACATGACTAATTACATTGTTTGGTCAGACTGTTTTTAACACAATAATATAATTGAGATTACATTTGAAATATTCGTTACTTAAATTGATATAATATTAATTACACCAAAAAACACATGTATTGTCCATTCCATTAAGCACATGTAATTCCAATTACATCAAGTCTTCTCGATCAAAACTCTATCACTATCACCATCACTCAACCACCACTACCACCATCACTCGACCACCACCCCACCATCACTGTCACCATCACTGGACCACCACTACCACCATCGCTCGACCACCACCCCACCATCACCACCACCACAACTAGTATCATCACCACCATTCCTCCACCACTAGCACCATTGTCGCTACCGCTCCTCCACCACACTCCACCACTATCTCCCCCACTTCCAGCACCATTACTCCACTACCACCTCCACCACCATCACTCCACCACCACCACCATTGCCGCCCCTCCTCCACCACCACCACTGCCACTACCTCAACCACTCTACCACCACCACTACCACATAACAAAAATTGTATTTTAGTGTTTAATAAGCAAAACAAAATAAAAATTTTTATTTTATTCTTTTAGTTTATTTTAGGAATGGAAAGAATATAATGAAAAAACACCAAAAATAACAAAAAGTCCATAATTTTATATTGTAATTTAATTTATTTAATGAAAATATAAAAAAATTATTTTCTCATGACTTTAACTTGTATTTTGTTATATTACATTTTTCTGGGCTTACCTTTTAATTTTTTTAGTTCAAATAAATTTATAAATCTAAATGGTCTTTAATAGCTTAATACAGGGAATAGCTTTTGGTTCAAATATTTCTTTTATATTAATAATAATGTGATAGTGGTGGTGTTGGAGTAGTGTCTGAGGTGGTTTTTGTGGTGGAATGGTGGTTATGGGTGGTGATGGTGGCAGAGTGGTAGTTGTGGTGGTGATGGTATGCTAATTACATTAGATACTTACAAATAAATTTTACAAATTTTCTCAATTACATTACCAAACATAGTAATGGCAATCAATTTCTAACTATTTATGTTATGCCACATCTCTACACCAATATTTAGAATAATGCCATTAACGTACATTCACATCAATTTCAATAATTTCATATATGCCCTTACCCCGGTTAGAAACATGGGTTCTTAATTTTCTAAATCAATTTACTTTACCATCAAATTTAACATATTCTCATAAATTAAATAACATGGGTTAAAATTATCAGCACTCCCTGAGACCACTGTTCATGACCTGAGAATTCCATTACTATTGACCCGAGATTTGGGGTGTTACACTCACCTTGTTTGAGCATATATATTTCTTCTTGTAATTCTGAGATGTGAAACATATCTTCTTGAGAAACCTCTCATTTAAATCCACCCAAACGTCCACAGCTTTATCAATCCATAAGATACTCTGTATGATCGATGGAGATAATGAGTGAATGATCCATGAGAGAACCTTAGTATTACATCTCTCCCACAAAGAATATATTAGATCAGTAACAAATGGTATAATAAGAGAACCATAAATGAAATTGAGTTTTTTTTTTAGAAACTAATTCCATTCTCATAGCCCTTTATCATGATTAATAGTTTGTCCCACATAAAGGTGGACAAATCAGTACTAATGCTCGATTTTCATTTGGATGCAAAAAATAAGGACTAGAAGGATCAACAACCATTTAAAAAAAAATTGCGAAAGAAGAAGAAGAAGAAGAAGAAGATGATGATATGATGAAGCTGAAGTCGTTAAGAAAATAGGGACTTTAGATGTGCTCTGGCACAATGTGAGATTATAGAAAATTGGATAAAAATCTCATTAAAAATTAAAGAGTTACAAGTGTTGCTGTGAATACTCAAATTTTAACCTTGCTACAGTAAATTTGACTTTTCTACAGTAACTTTGACTTCACCACAGTGTCAGTGCCGGACTGCAAACAGTCCGGCCGGACCGGAGGCCATTTTGGACATTTACTGGAAGTATGCCAATATGGTACTTAAAACGTCCGGAATATCGTGAGGATCGCAAAACTGGTCCCGAAATAATTTTTGGAGGTCCGAAACTCCCGGAAAAGCCCCCGGAGCGAGATAAGGGGGGGGACCACCGCACACAGCAGCTCCGGCGGCAGCGGCCGCCCTGGACGGCGGCAGCGGCCGCCCTGGGCAGCCGCCGTGCCTCCTGGGCGGCAGCTACCGCCCAGCCAGGCGGCAGCAGCCGCTGCGCCTCCTGGGCTGCAGCTGCCGCCCAGCCAGGCGGCCCCCTGCCGCCCCGCCAGGCGGCAGCAGCCGCCGCGCCTCCAGGGCGGCAGCTGCCGCCCAGCCCGGCGGCACCTGCCGCCCTGGGTCCGATTTTGGCCTATAAATAGGCCATTTTCAGCCTAATTTTGACACCCCTGTCTGTGTTGACGGACGATCTTTCTCCCTCCCACGCTCCTTGCGATTTCTTTACCGCTTTTTGCATTTAATTTAATTTTTATTACATTTTTATTGTGATAATTGGACACTAAAATTAAACAAATTAAAATTAATTAATATTCCCCAAGCAAGGAGCTTAAATCTGGAATTAAGAAGCGGTCGTCGATTAAATCAGGTATGTAAACGAAACTCTACCTATTTAATTTTAGCACTTCATGCATGTTTCTTTTCTACTCCTAACAATTCTATAATCGCATAAATGCATTCACATCATCATTTAGACAAATAAACTGTCTCAATTAAACATGATTAAACTTAAATGCCCGGTTAATTAATAATCGTGGTATTAAAAGTTTAAATCCGACAATATTGGCTAAAATGCCTAGTTAATCAATAACTACGGTATAATTGCCTTTATTTCGAACACTTTGCCTAAAAGTCCAATTAATCAATAATTGTGACTAACGGCCTCGTTCAATCACGTTTTTTCGGCAACAAAATTGCCTACATTTAATCAATCAATTTTGGCAAATAATTGCCTACGGTCTAATCGATTTTTAGCAAACAAATTGCTTATAAATGAGATTAACCGTTTTTTAGCGATAAATCGCTTAAAATCAACACTTTTGGCAACAAATGCCTAATCAAATCAATCAACAATTTTGGCGACAAATCGCTTAAATGAACCATTTTAGCACAAATGCCTTAAAATCAACAATTTTGGCGACAAATCGCTTAAATGAACCATTTTGGCCAAAGCCTTAAAATCAATCATTTTGGCGACAATCGCCCAATCAACATTTTGGCAAATAAATCGCCTAAATCAACCAATTTTGGCCAAAAGCCTTCAAAAAACACTTTTTGGCAATAATAAGCCCGAACATCAATTTTGGCAATAATAAGCCCAAATATCAATTTTGGCGACAAATCGCCCAACAACCATTTTTGGCACAAATGCCTTAAAACCAACATTTTTGGCGACGAACGCCTAATCGAATCAATCGATCTTTTTGGCAAAATGCCTAAACACTCATGCACAAAGCATACACACTCATGCACAAAGCATACACACTCATGCATTAAGCATACACCTTCAAAGCCCTTCAAAGAAGGCCTATCGAACTACGTTGACTTTGATCTTCCATTCAAACGGAAGTACGTAGGCACGTTCGGGATTTCACCCCGGGCGGCAAGTCGAAATCACTTAAAACATTCATTCATCGGTTAGTTTATCAGCATGACATAGTCTCGGGATCCATCTCGGGTTCGTAGATTGTGCCTTAATCATTGGGATAATTAATCTAGTAACTAGGTTAATTAAAATTGGAGTCACTCAGAGTTTTTTCCTAGTTTACCCTAAAATAATTAAACAAGGTGGCGACTCACACTCACGTGCATTTCTTCTCATTCATCATATGCATCACATGCCTATGTGTTTTCGGGGGGAGGGGTTCACAGTTTGGCGACTTCACTGGGGATTATTGTAATCATTTTGCATAAAGTGGACTACAATTGCTGCATCAACTAACTTGCCCTTCTTTAGGGTATTATTTTGTTGTGCCTTGTTTTGCAGGATATCCTAGCATGAATCAAGTGTTCTTTCTTTAAGAATACTTGATAAGGAAATTTGGACTTAATTTTAAAATATGATTAAGACATTAAAACTTGTTGATTTATTTGCACGATTGAGAATCCTTTTCTCCATTGCATAAAAAATGAATTTCAAATGAATTTCTTCTCTCTCTGTTCAAATTTCTGAGTCTGGATAGCAAGTAGCGCTGATCGGCAGGTCTCTTTGATTATGTCGACGGACAGCCAAAGCGTCCTCCCTGTTACCGCAAACCGTCCCTAATCCTTTTGGGGGTGGCCCATGAGTATGCGTACCGTTGGACCCACGCGAAACTCTTTGTTTCACATGTGGTTAGGTATATCCTTACTCAAGGTTCAAGGGTCCCTTAGTAAGCCGATTCTCTATTTGTGTCATAGCCTATCGAACCTATCCTTTAGGACTGTATGCACCCAATGATGTGAATCATATCATTAAACAGATTATGACGTGATGTTGTGCGCATTCACGCATTCATCCCATACTTCACAAAAAAAAACTCATTCCATTTCAAAGCTGAAAAATCACATTTTGGTCCCTAAGATCTGCAAAATCACATTTTGGTCCCTAAGACCTGAAAAATCACATTTTTGGTCCCTGGGACCTGAAAAATCACATTTTTGGTCCCTGAGACCTGAAAAATCACATTTTTGGTCCTTAGGCACCAAAAATTCTCAATTTGGCCACAGAAGCCCAAAAATTTCCAATTTGGCCCCGAAGGCCCAAAAATTCACATCTTGGCCCCAAAGGCCCAAAAATTCTCAATTTGGCCCCATAAAGGCCCAAAAATTTCCAATTTGGTCCCGAAGGCCCCAAAATTCACATCTTGGCCCCAAAAGCCCAAAAATTCTCAATTTGGCCCCATAAAGGCCCAAAAATTTCCAATTTGGCCCATAAGGCCCAAAAATTGACATTTTGGCCACAAAGGCCCAAAAATTCACAATTTGGCCCCTAAGGCCCAAAAATTCGCCACTTGGCCCCAAAGGCTCAAAAATTCACAATTTGGCCCCTAAGGCCCTAAAATTCCCAATTTGGCCACAAAGGCCTAAAAATTCACAATTTGGCCACTAAGGCCCAAGAATTCACATTTCGGCCCCAAAGGCCCAAAAATTTTCGATTTGGGCCCCAAAGGCCCAAAAATTTCCAATTTGGCCCCGAAGGCCCAAGAATTCACATCTTGGCCCCAAAGGCCCGAAAATTCACAATTTGGCCTAAGGCCTAAAAATTCACAATTTGGCCACTAAGGCCCAAAAATTCTCAATTTGGCCACTAAGGCCCAAGAATTCACATTTCGGCCCCAAAGGCCCAAAAATTTTCGATTTGGGCCTAAAGGCCCAAAAGTTCCCAATTTGGCCCCAAAGGCCCAAGAATTCACATCTTGGCCCCGAAGGCCCAAAAATTTCCAATTTGGCCCCAAAGGCCCAAAAATTTCCAATTTGGCCCCGAAGGCCCAAAAATTCACAATTTGGCCCCAAAGGCCCAAAAGTTCCCAATTTGGCCACAAAGGCCCACGAATTCCCAGTTTGGCCCCAAAGGCTCAAAAACTCACATGTTGGCCTCAAAGGCCAAAAATTCACATTTTGGCCCCTAAGGCCCAAAAAAAAAATTTTTTTTCTTTGAGAACTTGGGGCCTTTCGAAAAGTCGAGGTGTCCAGCCCTAAGCACTCTACCTTACATATCACATCCCATTGGGTCCTATCCTAGGTGTCCTAGCATACCAACATTACCCTACCTCACACTATCTCACATACCCTATGAAAACACCTTATATAGGATAGTCTAATCATTTTGACTATGTCCTTTCACAGGTACCCTTCCAAAGACCACCTGTACCCGAAACACCAACTGAGCTCTCACCCACAAGTCCAACAACCCCAACTGCACCAATGGCATCACTGTCTGACATTCAAAACCTTATGGAACAAATGGAAGCCAGGATGGAGGCCAGAATGAATGACGCCTTAGCTGCACAGAGGACTGCCCTAATAGTTGAGCTGGGTAATGGAAATGGGGCTTCTCCTGGGGGAAGTGGACCTTCTGCCTCCAATCAGGGACCTGCTGCAGAACCGACAAGCCCTACCCTTAACTTGGATGACATGCCCTCCAGAACTGCCTCTGAGCTGGAACTTTAGAAAATGAGAGAGAAGCTGGAACTCTTGGAAAGGTCAATCACTGCCCTTAAAACACACAAGGAAGTGGTGGACATGGACTCCTTGTCCTTGTTCCCCGAAGCGAGACTGCCAACAAAATTCAAAATGCCCAACATGGATAAGTTTGACAGAATCACTTGTCCCAAAACGCACCTGAGAATGTATGTGGGTGCCCTCAACCCCTTTGGCCTGAACAGCGAGCTCCTTGCTCAGTTGTTTCAACAATCTTTGACTGGTGCTGCATTAAGATGGTTTGTAAGCTTGGATCGTTCCAAAATGAAGAATTGGGAGGACATATGCAATGCTTTCAACACGCAATACCATTATAATGTCGAAGTGGATGTTACCCGGAGGGAGCTAGAAACCACTAAACAAAAGAACAATGAGCCCTTCTCCTCGTTCCTTTCGAGGTGGAGAGCCAAAGCTGCTCAAATGATCAACCGACCCTCTGAACAGGAACAAGTTGACATAATAATCAAGAATTTACTGCCTGTCTACCAGTCACAGCTTCAAACACAGTACTTGCCTACGTTCCAATCGCTCATTGCGACTGCAACTAAGGTGGAAGACTTAATCCAGTTGGGTCAGCTCAAAGAAGACTCATACAAGAAGCAGAATCATGCTGGGTCCAGTGAGACAAATGAAATAGCCAGTATAATCCCCACGAATCCTTTACGTGTTGGGAATTTGGGAAACAATCAGCCAAGGAGGCAATATACTGATCTCGGCATGCCAATCCTTTTGGTGTTCCGAGAAGCAGTGAAAGCAAATTTACTGAAGCCCTTAGAAGCAAGGCCATTACCAAACCCCCTGCCCCGGAATTTCAAAGCCAATGAATACTGTGAGTACCATCAAGGACATGGGCATAAGACCGAATCATGCTGGACTTTGAAAAATCGTCTACAAGACCTGGTTGACAATGGGTCCATCATCCCCAAGAGCAAGCTGAACATCAACCAATCCCTTGCCTAACCAGGGGATTAATGCAAAAAAAAATGCTGAACAAGAATCGTTCGATCCTTTCGAACTTTTTCTTAGAAATGAATGAAGTTTGTGTCTGAGAAGATTGATATCAAACCTCCAAAAGAACAAAGGAATTGTTCAAGACCAACAACCACATGTCTGATCGATTGAAGCATCGAGAAGAACAAAGTCGCTACAATCAATCCAATCCTAGTCCATCACAGAGTCTATCTTTTAGGGTCTAGTTTTTTTTCATTTTCATTTCCATTCAAGTTTTCATTCAATTCAAATTTGTAAATCTAAGAGTCTTTGTACATAAATTTTGTCTTATCAATAAAAGGGATCAGTTTATGTTCCAATCATGTTTATACTCTTTCCCTATCCTTCCCTATGAAAGTAAAAAAAAAAAAAAAAAAATAATAATAAAAAAAATTGAAAAAAAATGAATGATGACAAAAAAAAAAGGATAATAAAAATTGGCAAAGCAAAATGCATTCATCCTTTCATCTGCTCTGCATCAATCAAAGCTGGGGGCATCCTAAGAAGCACCATCAAAGGGGAAGTTTTGAAGGGTAATCATGGAAAGGATCCAGCAAAGGGTACGCAAGACTTCAAGTAGTACCGAGGCAAAGCCGATTGAAGGGGTTAGGGCCAGAATGGTTTCTCCGAAAACCCAAGAATGGAAGATGCTCCGACAGAGAGGTGTCTGAATTTTGAGCTTAAAAGCTACAGAATAAAGAAGTTATGTTTGGAATTGGGTTGGGTCTGCATGAAGTCGCAATGCCATCCATACACTACTCAAGTCATCTCAGAATCAAGTTGCCTCGAAATTCTTTATGGAGAGGCTGCTTCCAAGCAAGCCAAAGAAAAAAAAAATGGGTCAAAGGGAATTTCTGCACAAAAGAAAGAAATCAAGGACAAAGCTCCAGGAAATCAAGTTGTCAAAAACGGGTCAACTGCGAGCTCCCTGTTAAATTCAAGCCCATCAAGGGTAGATGACAAATCATTTCAGCCATAAGGACAAAGACCAAGCGGCTACTCACATTTTGAAAAAGCAAGTTAAAAGAAGCAGTCATTTTCGTAAATTGGATGACAACAAACACCTTGAAAATCAAGCGCCAGGCATGGCACAAGTACAAGTGTCCTTATAAACAAGGATCATTTCTCAAAACAAGGAAAAGGAAGAGTCTTCTCAAAATTCCTTATGGAGAGGAGAACCATTGAGGAAATAAGTTTCAAGTTCAGAGGAAGATAAAGTTCAAGAAAAGGAACCAAATCAACCTCAAGAATTCAAACATGGCGAAGCCTCAAACTCAAAGCATAAAAGCTTCTTCAACACTCAAGCCACTCAAGTTACCACCGCAATGTGGGTATTCAAAACTCTTTGTGATGAATACAAGTCATATTTCAGTCAACCAGTGGTGAAACCACTACAACAACAAAGTCAGATTCGCCTAGGGTCATCACTATCATACGAGCTCGAGTCAATAAGTTGATTCAACATCCAGCCGGGAAGGAATCCCGCAAAGACATCAAGCCGGGAAGGAATCTCGCAAAGACATCAAGCCGGGAAGGAATCCCGCGAAAAAAATCAAGTCAAAAATGAATTCTGCATCAACATCAAGTCGGGAATGAATCCCATGAAGACATCCAGTCGGGAAGGAATCCCGCGAAGACATCAAGCCGGGAAGGAATCTTGCGAAGAAATCAAGTCAGGAATGAATTCTGCATCAACATCCAGCCGGGAAGGAATCCCGCAAAGACATCAAGCCGGGAAGGAATCCTGCGAAGAAATAAAAAAAGAAATGAATTCTGTATCCAGCCGGGAAGGAATCCCGCAAAGACATCAAGCCGGGAAGGAAACCCACGAAGAAATCAAGTCAGAAATGAATCCCGCAAAGACATCAAGCCGGGAAGGAATCCCGCAAATACATCAAGCTGGGAAGGAATCCCGCAAATACATCAAGCCGGGAAGGAATCCTGCGAAGAAATCAAAACAGAAATGAATTCTGCATCGACATCAAGCCGGGAAGGAATCCCGCAAATACATCAAGCCGGGAAGGAATCCTGCGAAGAAATCAAAACATAAATGAATTCTGCATCAACATCCAGCTGGGAAGGAATCCCGCAAAGACATCAAGCCGGGAAGGAAACCCGTGAAGAAATCAAGTCAGAAATGAATTCTGCATCAACATCAAGTCGGGAAGGAATCCCGCAAAGACATCAAGTCGGGAAGGAATCCCGCAAAGACATCCAGCCGGGAAGGAATCCCGCAAAGACATCAAGCTGGGAAGGAATCCCGCGAAGAAATCGAGTCAGAAATGAATTCTGTATCAAGACGGGAAGGAATCCCGAAGAAATCAAATCGGAAATGAATTCCACAATCAGCATTAAGGCGGAATTGAATTTTGCCCCAACAGCAAGTCGAAAATAAAGTCCGCACCAAGACGGAAAGGAATTCCGCACTAACATCAAGCCGGAGATGAATTCCACACCAGCCGAGCACGAAGTTCGCATCCCGGAAGGAACTACGAGAGACCTGATTCTCCCCATCCCCCGAAGAGTCCTTGGAGATACGTAGGCAGCCACAAAGGCGCGGTCACAAACATAAGTTTGCATCATAAAAAGCATTTTCTCTTTGCCAATATAATAAAAAATAAAAAATAAAAAAGAGAAGAAAAGAAAAATAAAAGCTGGAGTTGAAAACCCGAAAGGGCGGCTTCAGGCAAGAATTGAGCCCGCTAGACTGAAAACCCGAAAGGGCGGTCTAGGCAAAAGTTAGGGCAAAAAGCCTGCTAGAGTCGAAAACCCGAAAGGGCGGCTACTAGGCAAAAGTTAAGGCGAAAAGAAAAACAAAAAGTGCTTTCAAAGGTCTCCTTGGGAGTATATAAATCATTTTTTCCAAGAATCACTGAGTTCCTTCGAGTCAAAATTCATTACAAGAAAAATTTGAGTCTCTAAATCGAGTCTCCAATGAGTCTCTAAAATCAAGTCTCCATCACCAGTGGTCGTTCCACAACGAGTCACAAAAAATCGAGTCATTCTCAAGAGTTCGTTTTGAAAGCATCACTCTTTAAGTCATTCCTCGAAAAAAAAAAAAAAAAAAAAGAGAGAGAGAGAGAGGAAAATGTCAATTCAATCCCCGGGGTTTCCAAAACAACCCTAAAAAAATGTCAAACACAATCGTTGAGAGGTAATTCTTTAATACCTCGTCTCCACTCGGACCATCGTTTCTTCGATCCTTTCAGACGAGCGATGTCATCCACATTGTCTGTTTCCTCGAGTCATATAAGTGACTTTGTTTTCTTTGATTCCTCAATCGATTGAACAAGTACAACACCAAGGTTTTGAAGTATTCCATGGTCAGCACCATTCTGGGGGCAAGAAGTGATAAGAACCTTCACCATTCTCCCATCACAGAAATAATCACAGAATTTTTGGTCTTTCATTAAGAAGAAAACTCTATTTCAGCTAATGAGGGCATCAATTCTCTCAAGCAGGGGGCAAAATCCTCCAAATCGGATTCAGGGGCAAGTGTTAACACACACAACCCAGGGTGGAACCCAACTATCGTCAACCTCTTTTTACATAAAACCTAGGGTGAAACCCTAACCAATAGCCAACCATTTTTCATCCAAAACCAAGCCATTTGATCATTTCGACTTTAGGTGGACCCTTGGTTCTCAAAGAAAAAAAAAAAAAAACAAAAATAAAACAAATCTCTTTTCAAGCCCTCTAAGAGGCAAAACATCTCTTCAAGCCCTCTAAGAGGCAAAATCTCATTTCAAGCCCTCATTAAGAGGCAAAACATCATTTCAAGTCCTCTAAGAGGCAAAATCTCATTTCAAGCCCTCATTAAGAGGCAAAACATCAAAATCTCATTTGAAGCCCTCATTAAGAGGCAAAACATCTTTTCAAGTCCTATTAGAGGCAAAATCTCTTTTCAAGCCCTCATTAAGAGGCAAAACATTTTTTCAAGTCCTCTAAGAGGCAACATCCTCAAAATTTGCTCCTTCAGACAGCCACTGGCTCTCATAAATCATTTTTATGATAGCCAGTGGGGGGCAACTGTGAATACTCAAATTTTGACCTTGCTACAGTGTCAGTGTCGGACTGCAAACAGTCCGGCCGGACCGGAGGCCATTTTGGACATTTACTGGAAGTATGCCAATATGGTACTTAAAACGTCCGGAATATCGCGAGGATCGCAAAACTAGTCCCGGAATAATTTTTGGAGGTCCGAAACTCCCGGAAAAGCCCCCGGAGCGAGATAAGGGGGGGGGACCACCGCACACAGCAGCTCCGGCGGCAGCAGCCGCCCTGGACGGCGGCAACGGCCGCCCTGGGCAGCCGCCGCGCCTCCTGGGCGGCAGCTACCGCCCAGCCAGGCGGCAGCAGCCGCCGCGCCTCCTGGGCGGCAGCTGCCGCCCAGCCAGGCGGCCCCCTCCCGCCCCGCCAGGCGGCAGCAGCCGCCGCGCCTCCTGGGCGGCAGCTGCCGCCCAGCCGGCGGCCCCCTGCCGCCCAGCCAGGCGACAGCAGCCGCCGCGCCTCCTGGCCGGCAGCTGTCGCCTAGCCAGGCGGCCACCTGCCGCCCAGCCAGGCGGCACCTGCCGCCGAGCCTCCTGGGCGGCAGCTGCCGCCCAGCCCGGCGGCACCTGCCGCCCTGGGTCCGATTTTGGCCTATAAATAGGTTATTTTCAGCCTAATTTTGACACCCCTGTCTGTGTTGACGGACGATCTTTCTCCCTCCCACGCTCCTTGCGATTTCTTTACCGCTTTTTGCATTTAATTTAATTTTTATTACATTTTTATTGTGATAATTGGACACTAAAATTAAACAAATTAAAATTAATTAATATTCCACAAGCAAGGAGCTTAAATCTGGAATTAAGAAGCGGTCGTCGATGAAATCAGGTATGTAAACGAAACTCTGCCTATTTAATTTTAGCACTTCATGCATGTTTCTTTTCTACTCCTAACAATTCTATAATCGCATAAATGCATTCACATCATCATTTAGACAAATAAACTGTCTCAATTAAACATGATTAAACTTAAATGCCCGGTTAATTAATAATCGTGGTATTAAAAGTTTAAATCCGACAATATTGGCTAAAATGCCTAGTTAATCAATAACTACGGTATAATTGCCTTTATTTCGAACACTTTGCCTAAAAGTCCAATTAATCAATAATTGTGACTAACGGCCTCGTTCAATCACATTTTTTCGGCAACAAAATTGCCTACATTTAATCAATCAATTTTGGCAAATAATTGCCTACGGTCTAATCGATTTTTAGGAAACAAATTGCTTATAAATGAGATTAACCGTTTTTTAGCGATAAATAGCTTAAAATCAACACTTTTGGCAACAAATGCCTAATCAAATCAATCAACAATTTTGGCGACAAATCGCTTAAATGAACCATTTTAGCACAAATGCCTTAAAATCAACAATTTTGGCGACAAATCGCTTAAATGAACCATTTTGGCCAAAGCCTTAAAATCAATCATTTTGGCGACAATCGCCCAATCAACATTTTGGCAAATAAATCGCCTAAATCAACCAATTTTGGCCAAAAGCCTTCAAAAAACACTTTTCGGCAATAATAAGCCCGAACATCAATTTTGGCAATAATAAGCCCAAATATCAATTTTGGCGACAAATCGCCCAACAACCATTTTTGGCACAAATGCCTTAAAACCAACATTTTTGGCGACGAACGCCTAATCGAATCAATCGATCTTTTTGGCAAAATGCCTAAACACTCATGCACAAAGCATACACACTCATGCACAAAGCATACACTCATGCACAAAGCATACACACTCATGCATTAAGCATACACCTTCAAAGCCCTTCAAAGAAGGCCTATCGAACTACGTTGACTTTGATCTTCCATTCAAACGGAAGTACGTAGGCACGTTCGGGATTTCACCCCTGGCGGCAAGTCGAAATCACTTAAAACATTCATTCATCGGTTAGTTTATCAGCATGACATAGTCTCGGGATCCATCTCGGGTTCGTAGATTGTGCCTTAATCATTGGGATAATTAATCTAGTAACTAGGTTAATTAAAATTGGAGTCACTCAGGGTTTTTTCCTAGTTTACCCTAAAATAATTAAACAAGGTGGCGACTCACACTCACGTGCATTTCTTCTCATTCATCATATGCATCACATGCCTATGTGTTTTCGGGGGGAGGGGTTCACAGTTGCTCATATAAAGTTCTAATCATAAATATTTGGCTTACTTCTATCTTGCCAACTAAGAAAGGAAGTTACAACAACTAACTAACTTGAAACTAATTTTGTCGCTCATTTTCAGTTTTTCTTCTAACTATTTTTGTGTTTCTAATAGCTTCCATATCATCCAAGACACACCTAAATTATTGGGTTAAATATGACTTATTAATTAATTAGATGATGTCAATGAGCCATCTGGATATATTATTTTCTCAAATGCTTCTCTATTAATGAAACTTGCAGGCATATGCATGTCCTTTGAAATCACATTCCCTCCTTATCCAATGAAAGCAAAAAGTAGAGCTTGAGTTACTTTATTTCCACATATAGGTTTAGACGACTAATTTAAAACCTCAATAAAAATTTGCACCTAAGCACTTGGAAATAAATTTTTATTTTTCAAATTTGCATTCTCTATTTGAAAAAAAAATCTAAATTATGTATGCTTATTTTTTTTATTGCATGTGGTTAACCATGTCTAGTCATTCTTTTTAGATAAAATGTTTGTTTAGATTTCTTTAGTTGGGATTTTACATTTTGTGATTTTTTTGGAGCTAGTTTGCATGATTAAAAGTAACAAATTTTATATTGCAATTGTTATTTAATTGTTATACATGAAAATATTTCTATTATGTTTAATGATTTTTTGCTTATTATTTTCATTATATGCAATAATAAAATAGTGAAAAATATGCGGTATTTTGAATTTTGGACTTGAGTAAATTTAATATTAATCTTGGTGATAGTCTCAAGAATATATATTGATAATTGTTTTTGAACATTCAATGATAAGGAGGAGAGAATACTAAGTGAATATTGAGAGCCATTTTGTGAATTATTTGTGATCCTTCTGAGTTATCTAGCTCCTCTATTATAATGGTAAGTTAGGGGGTTTAGGGAGATCAAATAGTGGAGACATATCCTCCATTATTTAGGTAGTTAGAGAGATTAGGGGGGATATGGTGGTTATTTGCGATATTTTGTATATTATAATATTATCAATAGTTCCCCCAAAAGTCTTTGGTCATTTATGTCCAAATATATATGATTATTTATTATTTAAAAGTTTGATGCTTTATTTAAAATTTTTCAGACCACAGCCTTGTCATGCATTGAGCCGCCTTCGAGCCTAATATACTAACGACTAGTCCTGTCAATGGGTGTCGTCATTTGAGTCCTTGAGGAGAGGTTCAAGAGTCATGTCATTTATTGTGGAGACCTTTCGGGTGCTGCTTTTTCTCCTATATAATGGTTCGATTAGTGGATAATGGTTCGATTATTCCACGAAGCAAACCAAACATTAGCACTAACCCTTTACCAAATCACGGGGTAAATGCTATTGTTTCTGACCAAGAATTGATCGATCCTTTCGAGCTATTCTTGGAAATGAATGAAATCTGTGTCCTAGATCTGAATGACCTATCTGAGGAGGTCGATGCTATAACCAGAAGCGGGAGACAGTACGAACCTTTAGTCTTGGACAAAATTCCAAATAATCCCTACCAAAGAACAGAGGAGAAGGAGGATCCGGTCCTATCACAATTAAAAAAGACACAAGCTAAGGTGTCAATCTGGGAACTTTTAGCATCATCTTTTCCTCATCGCCAAGCTCTTTGCAAGGCTTTGAGCCAACTTCAGACATCGGTAGAGGTTAGCCCTGAAGTGCTAGTGTCCACCCTCACTCAATCATCTAAAATGCAAAGCATCGGGTTCTCTGATGATGACCTACCTAAGGAGGGAAGCAGTCACAACAATGCTCTTTATGTCACCATTCAGACTAGAGACAAAACTGTGCCCATGGTTCTCATTGACAATGGGTCAGCATTGAACGTTTGCCCACTAAGGGTAGCCAGCTGTTTGGGGTTAGAGGAGACAGATTTCATTCCATCTGACCAGATAGTGAAAGCCTATGATAGTACCCGAAGGGAAGTGTTGGGGGTTGCTATGCTAAAATTGACAGTCGGGCCAGCTGTGATGGAAGTCCCGTTCCAGGTAATTGATGTACCGACCAGCTTTAATCTGCTTTTGGGTCGACCATGGATCCACCATGCCAAGGCAATACCCTCGTCCTTACACCAAAAAGTCAAGTTTCCTTATGAGGACAAGGTTATTACTATCCAGGGAGATGACTACAATCAGTTGAAAAAGCCGAAAGGCGAGCCTCTCTTTGAGGTCAACCCTGAGATTACCAACTTGCCCCTTTCGGGATTTCAATTTGACACTGTGCAGTTCATAGAAGGGAAGACTACGAACTCCCGAATTCTCTTTGATTTCGGGACGGTGCAGATAAATTGCATAGTTCCTTTAATGCTGAAGATGTCCTATCTGCCAGGAATGAATATGGCAAGGTCCGGAAAGACATATCCCGCATTGCAAGCCTGGGAATGTCCAGTGAATGAAGGGACTTTTGGGCTGGGTTATCAGCCTACTGATGAAGACCGTGCTGAGAAAACCAGAAAAGGAAAGAAGAAAGGCATACAGATGCCGTCACGCTTCTTGACTTTAAATAGTCATTTCCGCAAATCGGGAGAGACAATTCCTTATCGTAACTTCCGAGAACCATTCTACTGCCCGACTGCTAAGAAGATGCTGCCTGGGTTAGAAATATTCTCTGATGTATGGGGTAACAAGCCTGAAACAAGGACCAATCCGGAAGTGGAAGACTTCATGCAGCCTAGTCTCTTTGATGAGGTTGCAGTCATTACAGGAAACGGTGAAGACCAAGATCTGCTGAGCCTAATCAAGCCGAATGAAGGGCCTCTCACCAACTGGTACACCGAGGAGGAGCATGCTGCTTATGAACCCCCTCCCGAGTCGAACCTAGAGTCAAAAGTTGTAATCAAGTCCTGTATTGAGTTTGAGTCTGACCCCGAGTATGAAACTGAGCCAGAGTCCAGTCCCAATTCTGAGTCGTCTGTGTCGGATTTTGAAAATCCAGATTTCAAATTTGATGTAATCTTTAGAGACGATTCCGTCATAATCAATAAAGGTTTGCAGATTCTTGATTACCCCGCGTGTCTATCTTTCCAAGCATTTCCAAGCAAAAATAAAGAAAAAGAAATAAACGAAATAAAAAATGAAAAAGAAAAAATAATAATTGGCAAAGAAGAAAATGAACATACATACATTGCATTTGATTGTGCTAACAGGAAACAAGTCATTGAATGCTTGAAGAAGTTCGCCGATTGCTTCATGTGGAAGGCAAGCGACATCACGGGAATCGACCCAGCAATAGCGGTACACAAAATCCCAGTATACCCCGAGGCTAAGCCAGTAAAACAGAAGCTAAGAAGGCTGAAGACAGAATGGTCTTTGAAGATCAAGGAAGAAGTGGCCAAGCAACTGGAAAACAAGTTCATAGAACCCATCGCCTACCCAACATGGTTAGCAAATATTGTGCCAGTGCCGAAGAAAGATGGTAAGGTCAGAATGTGTGTTGATTATAGGGATTTGAATAAGGCGTGCCCGAAGGATGACTTCCCCCTACCGCATATTGACTTATTAGTAGACCGAATGGCGGGACACGAGATGGTCTCCTTGACCGATCTTGCTGTCGGATACAACCAAATAATGATGCATGCGCCAGACAAAGAGAAAACGGCATTCATCACGGAATGGGGAACTTATTGCTATAGAGTTATGCCTTTTGGGCTCAAAAATGCGGGGGCAACCTATCAAAGAATGGCGACAGCCGTCTTCCATGACATGATTCATGAAGAAGTAGAAGTGTACGTGGACGATATGGTTATTAAATCAAAAACAGCTGAAGAGCATACAATAGCACTTGAGAAGTTCTTCCTTAGACTTCGAAAGTATAATTTGAAGCTTAACCCAGCAAAGTGTCTGTTCGGAGCTACATCCGGAGTATTTCTGGGGCATATGGTCAGTCGGAAGGGCATAGAGATTGACCCTTCAAAAGCCAAAGCCATCCTGGAAATGCCAGCTCCAAGAACGGAAAAAGAAGTCCGGGGTTTCCTAGGAAGACTACAGTATATCAGCCGGTTCATCAATCAACTGGCAGACACTTGTGGCCCTATGTTCAAGTTACTTAGGAAAGGAGTAGCAGTCAAGTGGAATGAGGATTGTCAGGAAGCTTTCGACCAAGTCAAACAATATCTGCTATCCCTGCCGGTTTTACAGCCACCAAGGCTAGGAAAGCCTTTGCTGTTGTACCTATCAGTGACAGAAGAAGCGATGGGTGCGATGCTAGCTCAACAAGCAGAGGATACGAGGGTAGAAAATGCCGTGTATTACCTTAGTAAGAGGATGCTAGAATATGAGCTAAAATACAATAAGATAGAGAAGTTGTGTTTGGCTCTGGTATGGGCCTGTACCAAGCTACAGCACTACCTCTCGTCTTACACTACATACGTTATTTCTGAGTCAAACCCCTTGAAATTCCTTATGGAGAGGCCGGTTCTTGACTGTAAGATGGCAAAGTGGGTATCAGTACTTGCAGCTTATGACCTAAAGTTTGTACAACGGAAGGCCGTAAAAGGCGGTGCTTTAGCTGACCAATTAGCTGAATTACCGGTCGGAGACCAAATGCTGGAAGTGGAATTTCCTGACGAAGACTTGTTAAGCTTAGAAAGTGAAGTCTGGGAGATGTACTTCGATGGAGCTTCGAATTATCATGGAAATGGGGTTGGAGTTGTATTCAAAACTCCTTGTGGAGAATACATCCCAATCGCAGTCAAATTGGATTTCACCTGCACTAACAATGAGGCCGAGTATGAAGCTTGCATAAGAGGGTTAGAAGCAGCCTTGGAAAAGGAGATAAAGGTCCTCAAGGTTTTCGGAGATTCCAACTTGATAGTCTCCCAGGCTTTAAGGAAATGGAAAATTAAAGAAGAGCGTTTGGTTCCTTACCTACAACGCTTGGATGAATTGGCTCAGCAATTTGACGGTTTAATCTTCCATTACTTGCCACGAGCCAAAAATCAGTTCGCAGATGCTCTAGCCACCCTAGCCTCCATGGTCAATGTAGGAGAGGACCGAGTCATTCGACCCTTGACGGTGCGGCTACAGAAACAGCCAGCACATATCATGAATTTGGTCGACGATAAGCCCTGGTATTGGGATATACAGAATTATCTTCAGAGTGAAGTGTACCCGGAGGGATCCACCAAAACTGATCAACGGACATTGAGACAACTAGCATCCGGATATTTCCTTACTGGGGGAATTCTGTACAAAAGAAGTTGGAATGGCCTGCACCTAAGGTGCGTTGATGAGGAAGAAGCTCAAACCATCATGGATTCCTTACATAATGGGGAGTCTGGCCCACACATGCACGGGATAGCCTTGGCTCGAAAAATCATGAACCTTGGTTATTACTGGTCAACCATGAAGGCAGATTGTGTGAGGCATGCGCAGAAGTGCCACGAATGTCAAATTTTTGCTAAATTGCAAAAACAGCCTCCGGTCAATCTGAATCCTATCACTTCACCTTGGCCCTTCTCAACCTGGGGCATAGACGTGATCGGAAAAATCCACCCGAAGGCTTCAAACGGCCACCAGTTCATTTTGGTTGCTATAGATTATTTCACTAAGTGGATCGAGGCAGCCTCTTATTCGATTCTGAATGCCAAGAAGGCAGCACAGTTCGTTCGTACCAACATCCTTTGCAGGTACGGAACACCATTCGAGATCACCACGGATAATGGAGCTCACTTCCAGGGTGAATTCGCTAATTTGTTGAAAGAGATGAGAATTCAACATCATAAATCCTCGCCCTATCGTCCGCAAACGAACGGGGCTGTGGAAGTTGCAAATAAAGCCATAAAAGTTATTTTGCAAAAGACAGTTAAAAAGCACAAAGCTTGGCACGAACAGTTACCGAATGCTTTATGGGGATATAGGACTTCGATTAGAACACCCACCGGAGCAACTCCATATTCTTTAGTATATGGTATGGAAGCAGTGTTGCCTATTGAGCTGGAAGTTCAATCGGCAAGGATTATCCAGGAAAGCCAGATTAGCGAAGCAGATTGGGCAAAGAATTATCATTTACAGCTCTTGAGTATGGATGAAAAGCGACTACAAGCAGTCCACCAAACTCAAGTGTACCAAAGAAGGATGGCACGACACTTCAATAAGAAGGTCAAAGACCGGAAGCTGGAAGAAGGTTGTTTGGTCCTGAAGGAGATTAGACAGCAAATCATAGACCCACGTGGGAAGTTCCCTCCTCATTGGGCTGGACCCTATGTATTGAAGAAAGTATTGTCCGGCGGAGCCGTCATCTTGACTGATTTAGATGGTTTGGAATTCACGAATCCATGTAATTTAGATCAGTTAAAAAGATATTTTGTGTAATAAGCATTGCATAATGTAAAATGAACTACATTAGACCTGATTCTCTTCGGAAAAAAGAAATTATATATCGGAGATATGTAGGCAGCCCTCATTGGGTACGGTCTAAACATTAATAAAAACCCTCATTGGGTACGGTCTAAACATTAATAAAAAAAAACATACCATTTCATAATTCTTTCTTTTTGCCGATAATAAAAAAAAAAAAAGAAAAACCCGCTAAGTTGAAAACCCGAAAGGGCGACTTAGGCAAAAATCGGGGCCCGCTAAGTTGAAAACCCGAAAAGGGCGGCTTAGGCAAAAAAATGGGTAGCTCGCTAAGCTGAAAACTCGAAAGGGCGGCTTAGGCAAAAAATTAGAGCTTAAATAAATAAAAGTTGGAAAGTGCTTGGAAAGCTTAAAAGACAAGTGGCATGCCCGATAAAAGCAATAAAGGCAAACGATCTAAAATCAAGCAGAAAACTAAAGACAATAAAATCCAAGTCCAAATAAAACATACATCCAAAGTCCAAAGCCAAAATACCGAAAAGAGTCAAAAAAAAAAAAAAACAAAAAACCAGAAAGCCCATAAAAGTCTAAGTGCCCCGTCGTCTCCGTGGGGCAACGTCTTCTGAGTCATCTTTAGCTCCCGAACTCTCTCCGACATTTCCTATCTGGGGAGCCAATAGAATCTCCTCATCAGTCCCAGCCTCATTACCAGCGTCAGCCTGAGTCCAACCTTCAAGTACACTCAGCAGTGCGTTCCTCCTCAGCTTCTCAACTGGCCAGACAACGGTCATAAACCAAGACCGGTATTCAGGAGAGGTCTGAATACCAGCAGGATTAGGTGAAGGTCTAACCATATGATGGTCCCTAACCTAGGCCCTAAGGACGGCTCGAGTAACTCCCGGAGTGATGGCTGAATCAGCTAGGGAATCATCCATGGTCGGAACAGTCTGATCTATCCCCATCTGTCTCAGAACATGCGAAACGCAGTACCAGGTGCAATGTGTAAGGCCCAACAGGTAAACCTGAGTATGGCGGAAGCTAACCTGAATAAACCGGTTGATGTCATACCAAGGCACAAACCACAGTACCTCATCTGGACCCAATTCAATCAGCCATGAGGTCCATGCATCAACAGACGGGTATGTGATCAAAATCCTCCGCATGCGGTACTGAACGGGGTTATAAGGCAATGAAGTAGGAGCAGCAACCACTTGAAGATGATCCTTCAACCAAACCTGAGTAATGGATCCTTTCTATTACAAAGGAACAAAAAAAAATGATAAAAAAAAGAGGAGGAAGAAGAGAGGAGAAGTACCTGGAGAATAATCGGGGAAACCGTCCAGTCCTCGAAGCCTAAAGCAGCTCTATCAAGGCTCCTGATAGTTTCTGCTAGCACAATGCCACCAATACAACCCATATCCTCCATTTGTCGAATCATAGGACAAAATCGCAGATCCCCGAAGCCTGGATCCTTGTTAAACAAGAAACCAGATAATAAGCAAAATACAAAGGCCCGCATCCTCAGCCTCATCCGGTCTGGGTCATCCAAATCGACCCCTGAAAATTCATCAATCAGGGGCATTAGAATTGCCTTCTGGTCGTCAACAATCATGGCCTTAGCTTGCGGCCGGCTGAATTGAAATAAATTTTCAAATGACCGAATATACCCAACTTTAACCTCATGCCTGACTAAAGGGGCATTAGGGTCACACCCTATGATAGCACAAAACTCCTCGAAAAGAGGACACATTTCTTCCATCATGGCCCCGAACCGAAAAACATGGGCCTCAGGGTCCCAGAATCTGATACAGGCCCATAAAAAGTTCCAGTCGATCACTACCCCCCTGAGAGTAATGATAGGAGAGAGGCCATACCTCTTCAAGTTGATCTTTTCAACTTTGGAGAGACTCCTAACCCAGCTGTGCATGCTATGATTGAAAGAAGGATTCATTCTTTGGAAAAGATAAATACAGAGAGAAAAGAAGAAGATAGAAAATGAGGAATGAGTGAAGAGCCAAAACAAAGAACAAGCTTTTATAGGAGAAGATGCACCGAATGAAGGCGGCAGCAGTCGCCGAATGATGGCGGCAGCAGCCGCCGAATTGCCACCGAATGACGGCGGCAGCGGCCGCCAAATTGCCACCGAATGATGGCGGTAGCGACCGCCACGCATAAGAAAAAAAAAATATATATATATATATAATAAAAATAAGAAAAAATAATAATCATAAAAATAAAAAAATAACCATAATAATAAACTCATTTTGTTTCATGCATACATATATTTCAATACTAACCAAGTGCAGGTACAAAATAAAACTCAGCACAAAGATACAGTACAGAAGCACGGTCAAAGTTTAGTACAGTAGTCAGATAAGAAAGAAAGAAAGAGGAACAGAAAAATTCGGCAACCATGACTTCAGCGACGGGGCCTCTGCCTTCTCTGATCACTGTAAGCCTCACGAGTCCAGGACGAAGACAGTTCTTGTTGCATCCCGAGCATCAATTCCATCATTTGATTGATCAATCCGACAGGAACCTACAAAAAAAAAAAAATGATGAATGATGAAAATGAATGCAAATCAACATCAAATCTCTTATGAATCATTTTTGTGAGAGATTTAGCAGTTTTTACTTACCTCGGTAATGTCCTCAGAAGGCAGAGCCAAGCGATCCACATTGTTCAGCGAGACTTCTCGAAAGGCTAAAGGAGCGTCAGGAGTATGGTAGGAAATGCTGTACGGAAGACGTAAATTGGCCAAGTCTGAATGAAGTGACCCGGTAGCCTCTGTCACAGCCCGGGAAGCCCTGGAATGGCCGGCCGAGTGGCTAGGGCCGGCTTGAGATGAACCTTCAGCCCGAGTAGAAGAAGACGGATCAGTCGTAGGCCTCCTCTTTGGAGTCCTACTCGAAGAACCAGCGGCCCGAGAAGAGCGGGTAGCGGGCGGATGGAAAGGAGCTGATCTCTGAAAACTATCAAGCCGCGATCCAATAGGCTGCATCAGAAAGAGTCTGCAGAACTCAGCATAATCCCCCTCCAAGATGAACTCTCCATACGGAATACCCTCAGTATGCGCATCAGTGAGAGTCATCTGCCTGCCCGTTCGCATGTCCCCGGGAGGAGGATAAGGGATGGAACGACAGCTTCTTATCTGAAAGCCTACTCTCTCGCCCAGGTAATATCGTCTCAGGACGGGATGCGACAGGATCACCCTCCGCCGAGACAAGTCGTCCTACCGCTGAAAATGAGGATCAACCTGGATCCAGCTCTGTAGGCGAATGGCCATAGCCCCCACTTCAACCTATAAAAGACACCAATATGTTGATAAATCTTTTTTATTCAACGTATTCGAGAATTACTGAATACATACCTGCGCCGGGCTACACGTATCAAAAAAGGTTCTCAGGTCTTTTAGCGAGTGTTTGTGCCGACTGGTATGAAGGTTAGTTCGATACCATCTCCAAGCCAAAGGTACCAGCCCTAATCCGAGATCTGCATGAATCTGCTCCGGGCGAGTGTAAGGAAAATATTCAAATGCCCAAATCTGCAACAAAGAAGAAACAAAAGTCAAAAGAGGGCTAATAAAACAGAAAAATATACAGAATGTTCTTCGCATTACCTCCCAGAAGTAGTAGGTCCCGCTAAGTTTACAGTGGCTCCGACTCAGATCGCACATGTCATCATACATACGGCTCAGAATAGCGCCGGCCCAGTCGTACTCTGTGAGATGGGCTAGGTTTTCTAAACTCTTCAAGATAGAAGGATTAAACCTTTCCTTCCTGTTGGACCAAAAGGTCGAAGCAAACATCAGCAACAAGGTGAACCTGGCAACCTGAGTAGCCGTCAGCTCTCCCCGCCTGTGTCTAGCATAAATGCCGGGGGCTTGGAGATATAGCCAGCGCCTAGAAACACTCAAAGCTGGAGTAGCGGAGCCTGGCCCGACAATCCGAGGCAGGTCTGTACCAATTAATTCCACCATCCGATCAGGGGAAAACTCTGTCCTCCAGTCATCATATAATTCGATCGTCCGAATACCGAAAGGGATTCCGGTAATCACAGAAAAATCCACAGGGGTCATTGTCATCTCGCCCCAAGAAAAATGAAAAGTGTTAGTAGTGTCCCACCATCTCTCGGCTAAAGCACCCAGCAACTCCTTGTGGCTATTTCGGCCAGCATCAAATTGCCTCAGGTAACCCAGACGGGACGGATAGATGATTGCCCCGACCGGGTGGCTCGGATCCAATATCTCGATCGGGATTTCGGACATAGAGGTCTCAGCCACATCCAATCTAATGTAAGGATCCTAAAGGTAAAGCAATATAAGAATTGTTCCTTGGTTCTTTACTAAGGATAATATCTTAGCATGCATACTAATAAGACAAACTGAAAAATCACATTCAGGCCACAGAGGCCCAAAAAATCACTTTCAGGCCACAGAGGCCCAAAAAAAAAACCACTTTCAGGCCACAGAGGCCCGAAAAATCACTTTCAGGCCACAGAGGCCCGAAAAATCACTTTCAGGCCACAGAGGCCCAAAAAAAATCACTTTCAGGCCACAGAGGCCCGAAAAATCACTTTCAGGCCACAGAGGCCCGAAAATCACGTTCTGGCCACAGAGGCCCAAAAAAATAATAATAATAATAATAATAATAATAATAATAATAATAATAATAATAATAATAATAAAAAGATAATAATAAAATAAAAAGAGGCGTACCTGAGCGAAGATGCCTGTTATGGAGGCGTGAGTGCTAGCGTCCGCCGTAAGATTGACGTCGTCTAGCGAGATCCCCAGAGACCCCAGGTATTCCTCACCGCTCAGGTCAGAGGAAGCCATGAAAGAAACCTTAAAACCTAGAAAGTTGAGGGAATTTGAGAGAGTTCCTTAACTTAGAAAGTTTAGAATGATTGAAAATGAGTTTTTCAAGCTATTTATAAGCAAATAGCCAAGAGGCGGGTCTTCCGGACGCGTCCAATTTTCGCCTACAAAATTTGCGTTTCAGACAACCACCGACTCCCATAAATCATATTTTATGGTCGACGGTGGGGGGCAACTGTGAACACCCAAATTGTGAGGCTCAGAAAGCCTGTTTTCCCGGACTGCAAACAGTCCGGCCGGACCGGAGGCTATTTCGGAAGTTCACCGAAAATATGTCAATATGGTACTTAAAATGTCCGGAATGTTGCGAGGATTGCGGAACAGGTCCCGGAATATTTTTCGGAGGTTCAGAACTCCCAAAAAGGCTCCCGGAGCGAGGCACGGTGGCCACACCGGCCACGGCGGCGTCGGCCGCCGCGCACGACGGCGCCGGCCGCCGCGCCTGGCGGCAGCAGCCGCCCAAACTGGGCGGTAGCTGCCGCCCCACTGCGCGGGCGAGGCCTACCGCCAACGCGCGCGGGGGCCTGTCACCCCGCCCGGGCGGGGCTTGGCCCCCCACCCCTTGGGCGAGCCCTGCCGCCAGCGCGCGCGGGGCCTGTCGCCCCATCGACAGGGCGGTAGCCACCGCCCTCCCAGGCGGTGCCTACCGCCGAGCCGGGCCACAGCTGCCGCCCAGCTCCTTCGGCGGCAGCTACCGCCGAGACAGGCGGTAGCTACCGCCGGGGACCCGAAAATGGCCTATAAATAGGCCATTTTCAGACCATTTTGGTACCACTGTCTGTGTTGACGGACGAAACCCTCTCTCTCTCACGCTCCTTGCGTCTTCTTTACCGTTTTTTTGCGTTTTATTTTAATTTTTATTGCATTTATATTGTGTTATTTGACCACTAAAATTAAATAAAATTAAAAATTAATTAATATACCTAAACGAGGAGCTTAATCTGGAGTTAAGAAGTGGCCGACGATTATACCAGGTACGTAAATAAAATTATGCCAATTTAATTTTAGCACTTCATACATGCTTCTCTTCTACTCTTAATCATTCTGTAACTGCATAAAATGCATGCACGTCAACTGAAATTTTGCTTAATCAAAAATCAAATCTTTTTTCGGCTAAAAGTCGTAAAATCGAACTATTTTGGCGAAACGCCTTAAAATCAATCTTTTTCGACTAAAAGTCGTAAAATCGAACCATTTTGGCGAAACGCCTTAAAATCAATCTTTTTCGACTAAAAGTCATAAAATCCACCATTTTGGCGAAACGCCTTAAAATCAATCTTTTTCGACTAAAAGTCATAAAATCCACCATTTTGGCGAAACGCCTTAAAATCAATCTTTTTCGACTAAAAGTCGTAAAATCGAACCATTTTGGCGAAACGCCTTAAAATCAATCTTTTTCGACTAAAAGTCGTAAAATCGAACCATTTTGGCGAAACGCCTTAAAATCAATCTTTTTCGACTAAAAGTCATAAAATCCACCATTTTGGCGAAACGCCTTAAAATCAATCTTTCTCGACTAAAAGTCATAAAATCCACTATTTTGGCGAAACGCCTTAAAATCAATCTTTTTCGACTAAAAGTCGTAAAATCGAAAAATTTCGGCGAAACGCCTCAAAATCAACCTTTTTCGGCTCAAAGCCGTAAAATCGGACAATTTTGGCCGAAGGCCTAAAAATCAACCATTTTGGCGACAATCGCCTAAATCGCGCTTTTGGCAAGCTAATTGTCTAAATCAACTCGTTTCAAGCTAAAAAGCTTTAAAAAACGACATTGTTGGCGGTAATAAGCCCAACCAATCAATTTCGGCAATAATAAGCCCGAACACCAATTTTGGCACCAAACGCCTAAATCAATCAATCTTTGGCAAAATGCTTAAACAAAAATGCACAAAGCATACGCACACCCATGCATTAAGCATACCATTTCAAAGCCCTTCAAAGAAGGCCTATCGAACTACGTTGACTTTGATCTTCCATTCAAACGGAAGTACGTAGGCACATTCGGGATTTCACTCCGGGTGGCAAGTCAAAATCACATAAACATTTCATCTGGTCCAATTACATCATTTACCTTGCAAAGCATTCATTCATCGGTTAGTTCATCAGCATGACATGGTCTCGGGATCCATCTCGGGTTCGTAGATTGTGCCTTAATCATTGGGATAATTAATCTAGTAACTAGGTTAATTAAAAAATGGAGTCACTTAGGGTTTTTTCCTAGTTTACCCTAAAATAATTAAACAAGGTGGCGATTCACACACTCACGTGCATTTCTTCTCATTCATCATATGCATCACATGCCTATGTATTCGGGGGGAGGGGTTCACAGGTACTCTCGCAGTTAAAAAAGACCCAGGCTAGGGTATCAATTTGGGAACTTCTGGCATTATCTTTCCCTCATCGCTAAGCTCTTTGCAAGGCCTTGAGTCAGCTACAAACATCGGTGGAGGTTAGCCCTGAAGTGCTGGTATCCACCCTTACACAAGCATCCAAGATGCAAAGCATTGGGTTTTCTGACGATGACTTGCCCAAGGAAGGAGGCAGTCACAATGATGCACTCTACGTTACTGTTCAGACTAGAGAAAAGATTGTGCCCATGGTTCTCATTGACAATGGGTCAGCATTGAATGTCTGCCCACTAAGGGTAGCTAGCTGTCTAGGGTTGGAGGAAGCATATTTCAGTCTATCGGACCAGATAGTCAAAACTTATGACAGCACCCGGAGGGAAGTGTTGGGGGTTGCTACGTTGAAATTAGCAATTGGGCCAGCTATGATGGAGGTCCCGTTCCAAGTAATTGATGTGCCTACTAGTTTCAACCTACTCCTGGGACGGCCTTGGATACATCATACTAAGGCAGTGCCCTCTTCTCTGCATCAAAAGGTAAAGTTTCCTTACGAGGGCAAAGTTATAACTATTCAGGGGGATGACTATAGCCAACTGAAGAAGACAAAGGGCCAGCCTCTCTTTGAGGTCAACCCTGAGAATGCCAACCTGCCCCTCTTAGGATTTCAATATGACATAGTACAGTGCATAGAGGAAAAAACTGCAAACTCTCGAATTCTCTTTGATTTCAGGACGATGCAAGTAAACTGCATGGTTCTTTTAATGCTGAAAATGTCTTACCTGCCGGGAATGGTTATGGCAAGGTCCAGAAAGACATACCCCACACTGCAAGCTTGGGAGTGTCCGGTGAACAAAGGGACCTTTGGGCTAGGTTATGAGCCCACTGATGAAGACCTTGCTGGAAGGACCAGGAGAAGAAAGAAGAAGAGTATACAGATGCGGCCTTACCTTTTGACTTTGAATGGTCATTTTTGCAAATCGGGAGAAACAATTCCTTATTGTGGCTTCTAGGAACCATTCTACTTCCCGACAGCTAAGAAAATGCTACCCGGGCTGGAAATATTTGCTGATGCCTGGGACAACAAGCTAGAGGCAATAATCGAGCTGGAGATAGAAGATCTCATGCAGCCCAGTCTCTTTGACGAGGTTGCAGTTATTACTAGTAATGATGGGAACCAAGACTTGCTGAGCCTGATCAAGCCGAATTAAGGGCCTCTCACCAACTGGTATACCGAGGAGGAGCGCGCTGCTGACAAAACCCTTCCCGAGCCAAACCTAGAGTCTGGACCTAATGTCAAGTCTTGTACTGAGTCTGAGTTTGACCCTGGGTCTGAAATCGAGTCAGAGTCCAGTTCCGAGTCTTTTGTATCGGATTTGGAAAATCCGGATTTTAAATTTGATGTAATTTTTGAGGACGATTTCGTCCTTATCAATACAAGCTTACAGATCATTGGTTACCCTGCGTGTTAATCTTTCCAAGCATATCCTAGGAAAAATAATGAAAAAGAAATAAATGAAATAAAAAATGAAAAAGAGAAAATAATCATTGGCAAAGAAGAAAATGAACATACATACATTGCATCTGACTGTGTGAACAGGGGACAGATCATTGAATGCTTGAAGAAGTTTGCCGATTGCTTCATGTGGAAGGCTAGTGACATCACGGGAATTGACCCAGCAATAGCAGTACACAAGATTCCAGTGTACCCCGAGGCTAAGCCGGTAAAACAGAAGCTAAGGTGGCTGAAAACAGAATGGTCCTTGAAAATCAAGGAGGAAGTAGCTAAGCAATTGGAAAACAAGTTCATAGAGCCCATTGCCTACCAACATGGTTAGCAAACATAGTGCCAGTTCCTAAGAAGGATGGAAAGGTGCGAATGTGTGTCGACTACCGAGATCTGAATAAAGCATGTCCGAAGGACGATTTTCCTTTGCCTCATATTTACTTGTTGGTTGACCGAATGGCTGGACATGAGATGGTCTCCTTGACTGATCTCGCTGTCGGGTACAATCAGATAATGATGCATTTGCCAGACAAAGAGAAGATGGCATTCATCACAGAGTGGGGAACCTACTGCTATAGGGTCATGCCTTTTGGGCTCAAAAATGCCGGGGCAACTTATCAAAGAATGGCAACAACTATCTTCCATGACATGATTCATAAAGAAGTTGAGGTGTATGTGGACGACATGGTTGTTAAATCGAAAACAGCTGGAGAACATACCACAACACTTGAGAAGTTCTTCCTTAGGCTTCGAAAGTACAATTTAAAGCTCAACCCGGCAAAATGTCTGTTTGGAGCTACATCCGGAGTATTTCTGGGGCATATGGTTAGCCGGAAAGGCATAGAGATTGACCCTTCAAAAGCCAAAGCCATTTTGGAAATGCCAGTACCGAAGACGGAAAAGGAAGTTCGGGGTTTCCTGGGAAGGCTACAGTACATCAGCCGGTTCATTAATCAATTGGGCGATATTTGTGGTTCGATCTTCAAATTACTCAGGAAAGGGGTAACCGTCAAATGGAACGAAGATTGTCAGAAAGCCTTTGATCAGGTCAAACAGTATTTACTATCTCTGCCAGTCCTACAATCACCAAGGCTAGGAAAACCTTTGCTATTGTACCTATCAGTGACAGAAGAAGCGATGGGTGCAATGCTAGCTCAATAAGCAGAAGACACCAGGGTAGAAAATGCCGTGTACTACCTTAGCAAAAGGATGCTAGACTATGAGCTGAAGTATAATAAGATAGAGAAGTTATGTTTGGCTCTGGTTTGGGCTTGTACAAAGCTGCAGCACTACCTTTCATCCTATACCACATATGTTATCTCTGAATCGAACCCCTTGAAATTCCTTATGGAGAGGCCGGTTCTTGACAGTAAGATGGCTAAGTGGGTGTCAGTGCTCGCAGCCTATGACTTGAAATTTGTACAACGGAAGGCAGTAAAAGGAGGAGCCTTGGCTGACCAATTAGCGGAACTGCACGTGGAAGACGAAATGAAAGAAGTGGAGTTTCCCGACGAAGATCTCTTGAACGTGGAAAATGACGTTTGGGAGATGTATTTTGATGGAGCTTCGAATTATCACAGAAATGGAATTGGAGTCGTGTTCAAAACTCCTTGTGGAGAATACGTCCCAATCGCAGTCAAGTTAGATTTCGACTGCACCAACAATGAAGCGGAGTATGAAGCTTGCATTAAGGGGTTAGAAGCGGCCCTGGAAAAAAAGATAAAAGTCCTTAGGGTTTTCGGGGATTCCAATTTAATAGTCTCCTAAGCTCTAAGGAAGTGGAAAATTAAGGAAGAGCGCTTGGTTCCGTACCTACAATGCTTGGACGAATAGGCTCAACAATTCGAGGATCTCTCTTTCCATTACTTGCCTCGAGCGAAAAACCAGTTTGCTGATGCCCTTGCTACTTTAGCTTCCATGGTCAATGTAGAGGGGAATCAAATCATTCGACCTTTGACAGTTCGGCTACAGAAACAGCCGGCCCACATCATGAATTTGGTCGATGTGAATACTCAAATTTTGAGGCTCAAAAAGCCAGTTTTTCCGGCCGCGGCGGTGGTGGCCGCCTTTAAAGACGGCGACAGCGGCTCCAGTCGCCTGTGAGTACCCAATTTTTGAGGCTCAAAGAGCCAATTTTCCTGGACTGCAAACAGTCCGGCCGGACCGGAGGCCATTTTGGAAGTTTACCGAAAGTATGCAGATATGGTACTTGAAACGTCCGGGACGTCGCGAGGATCGCGGAACTGGTCCCGAAATTTTTTTCGGAGGTCCGAAGCTCCCGGAAAAGCCTCCGGAGCGAGAATTAGCAAAACCACCAGGCACGGCGGCCAAGCCGCTGGCTTCCGGTGGCCCAGCCGCCGAGCACCGGCGGCCCAGCCGCCGAGCACCAACGGCCCAAGCCGCCGAAACAGTCCATTTTTTGCCTATAAATAGTGGCCCCGGGCCTTCTGTTTTCCTCACTCAGTCTGTGTTGACGGACGCTCCTTCTCCCCTACGCTCCTTGCGATTCTTTTACTGCTTTTTCTGCATTTTTAATTTAGTTTTTATTGCTTTCTTGTTATGATACTTGGTCACTTAAATTAAATTAATTTTAATTAATATTCCCCAAACGAGGAGCTTAATCTGGAGCTAAGAAGTGGCCGACGACTGACCCAAGTAATAATTAAACCCTGTCTATTTAATTTTAGCACTTCATACATATTTCTCTTCTACTCCTAATTTCTACAACTGCATAAATGCATTCACGTCATGAATTTGACAAATAAATTGCCTCAATTAATTAAGTTCAGGCTAAGATACCCGGTTAATCAATAATTGTGGTATTCATGCCAAACTCCGACAACATCGGCTAAAAAGACTTAGTTAATTAATAACTATGGTTAATTGCCTTTATTTCGAGCAGTCCGGCTTAAGTCCAATTAATCAATAATTGTGGCTAAAAAGCCTTAATCAATCACGTTTTGGCAACAAATTGCCTACAATTAAATCAACCACGTTTTGGCAACAAATTGCCCACGGTTCAATCAATTTTTGGCAAACAAATTGCCTATAAATTAGATTAACTACTTTTTAGCGACAAATCGCTTAAATCAGAAGCTTTGGCAAAATGCCTTAGAATTAATCAATCTTTTGGCTAAAAGCCTTCAAACAATCATTTTGGCGACAATCGCCTAAATCACATCAACTTTTGGCAAAAATTTCCTAAATCCATTCATTTTGGCTAAAAGCCTTAAATCAGTCATTTTGGCGACAAATGCCCGAATAATCACTTTTGGCAAACAAATTGCCTAAATCTTTTGGCTAAACGCCTTCCAATATCAACTTTTGGCACAAATGCCTTAATCACTTTGGCGACAAATCGCCTAACCAATTTTTGGCGACAATCGCCTAAATCACATCAATTTTAGGCAACAATTGCCTAAATCAATCTTTTTGGCTAAAAGCCATTAAAATCAACATTTTTGGCATCAAAAATGCCTAAAAATCAATTTTCAGGCAGAATGCCTAAACAAAATGCACAAAGCATACACACACTCATGCATAAAGCATACCCATTCAAAGCCCTTCAAAGAAGGCCCATCGAACTACGTTGACTTTGATCTTCCATTCAAACGGAAGTACGTAGGCACATTTGGGATTTAACCCCGAGCGGCAAGTCGAAATCACATAAACATTTTCATTGGTTCAATTATTTCATTCACCCTGCAAAAGCATTCATTCATAGGTTAGTTCATCAGCATGACATAGTCTCGGGATCCACCTCCGGTTCGTAGACCATGCTTTAACATTGGGTTAATTAATCTAATAATGAGGTTAATTAAAAATTGGAGTCACTTAGGGTTTTTCCTAGTTTACCCTAAAATAATTAAACAAGGTGGCGACTCATACATTCACGTGCATTTCTGCCCTTAATCACATGCATTCACATGCCTATGATGTTTGGGGGAGGGGTTCACAGTCGATGACAAGCCCTGGTTTTGGGACGTATAGAATTATCTTCAGAATGAGGTTTACCTGGATGGATCCTCGAAGATTGATCAACGGACATTGAGACAGTTAGCATCCGGATATTTCCTTACTGGGGGAGTTCTATATAAAAGAAGTTGGAACAGTTTGCATCTAAGATGCGTAGATGAAGGGGAAGCTCAAACCATTATGGATTCCTTACACAACGGGGAGTCCGGTCCACACATGCACGGGATAGCTCTGGCTCGAAAAATCATGAACCTGGGTTATTACTGGTCAACTATGAATGCAGATTGCGTGAGGCACGCGCAGAAGTGCCATGAGTGTCAAATTTTTGCTAAGCTGCAAAAACAGCCTCTGGTCAATTTGAATCTCATTGCTTCACATTGGCCCTTCGCAACTTGGGGCATAGATGTGATCAGAAAGATCCACCCAAAGGCTTCCAATGGTCATCAATTCATCCTGGTTTCTGTAGACTATTTCACTAAGTGGATCGAAGCAGCCTCTTATTCGGTTTTGAATGCCAAGGAGGCGGCACAGTTCGTTCGTACTAACATCCTTTATCGGTACGGAACGCCATTTGAGATCATCACTAATAATGGGTCCCACTTTCAGAGTTAATTTTCTGATTTGTTGAAAGAAAAGAGAATCCAACATCATAAGTCCTCACCCTATCGTCCACAAACAAATGGGGCTGTAGAGGCTGTAAATAAGGCTATAAAAGTCATTTTGCATAAGACAGTTCAAAAGCACAAAGCTTGGTACGAACAGTTATCGAATGCCCTATGGGGATATAGGACTTCAATCAGAACGCCCACCGGAGTAACTCCGTATTCCTTAGTATATGGTATGGAGGCAGTGCTGCCTGTTGAGCTAGAAGTTCGGTCGGCAAGAATCATCCGGGAAGGCCAAATCAGCGAAGTAGATTGGGTCCAGAATTACCACCTCCAACTCCTAGGTATTGATGAAAAAAGATTACAAGCGATCCACCGAACTCAGGTTTACCAGAGGAGAATGGCTAGGCATTTTAATAAGAAGGTCAAAGACCGAAGATTGGAAGAAGGTTGTTTGGTCTTGAAGGAAATTAGACAACCAGTCATAGACCCACGTGGGAAGTTCCGTCCTCATTGGGCTGGGCCCTACATTCTAAAGAGAATACTGTCCGGCGGAGCCGTCATTTTGACTGATTTAGATGGTTTGGAGTTCACGAATCCATGTAATTTAGATCTGTTAAAAAGATATTATGTGTAATTATAATCATTGCATGATGTAAAAAAGAGCTACATTAGACCTGATTCTCCTCGGAAAAAAGAAATTATGTATCGGAGATATGTAGGCAGCCCTCTTTTGGGCGCGGTCTAAACATTAATGGAAAAATCATTTCATAATTCATTCTTCTTTGCCAAAAAAAAAAAAAAAAAAAAAAAAAAAGAGGAAAGAAAAGAGAAAAAGTGTAAAAAAAAAGAAGAACCCGCTAAGTTGAAAACCCGAAAAGGGCGGCTTAGGCAAAAGTCTGGGCCCGCTAAGCTGAAAACCCGAAAGGGCGGCTTAGGCAAAAATGGGTAGCTCGCTAAGCTGAAAATCCAAAAGGGCGGCTTAGGCAAAAGTTAGAACTTGAATAAATAAATTGGGAAATGCTTGGAAAGCCCAAAAGTAAAAACTGTAATGTCATTCCGTTTCAAAGTAATACAGTCAAACAAAAGAGTCCATAAAGTTCAAAAATAAATAAAATAAAAGTCTACGTCCAAAAAAAAAAAAACATACATCCAAAGCCAGAAGATAAATCCAAAGTCGAATTCCAAATAAAGTCAAAAGTCAAAATAGCAAAAGAAAAAACAAATGTCCAAAAAATCTAAGTGTCCCATCGCCTACGTGGGGCAACATCCTCAATGTCGTCTTTAGGTGCTGAACCCTCTCCAACCGCGCCTGTCTGAGGAGCCATCACAATCTCCTCATCAGTCCCGTCCGCATCATCGGCGCCAACCTGAGCCCAACCCTCAAGTGCACTCAGCAGTGCGTTCCTCCTTGGCCTCTCAATTGGCCAAACAGCAGCAATGAACCAGGTTCGGCACTTTGGAGAAGTATGAACACCGGCTGAACTGGAATAGACTTTCAAACGACCGCATATACCCAATTTCAACCTCATGTCTAACCAAAGGGGCATTGGGATCGCACCCTGTAATCATGCAGAATTCCTCAAAGAGAGGACACATTTTCTCCATCATGGCACCGAATCGAAAAACGTGGGCCTCTGGGTCCCAAAATCTTATGCAGGCTTGTAAAAAATCCTAGTCTATAACTACTCCCCTAAGGGTAGCAATAGGAGATAGACCGTACCTCCCCAAATTGATCTTTTCTACCTTGAAGAGACTCTTAGTCCAATTGTGCATGCTGTGGTTATAAAAGGGACTCATTTTTGGAAAAAAAATCAGAAAAAAAAAGATCAGAAATTGAAAAAAATTGAAAATTGAAATTGAAAAAAAAATTGAGAAAAAAATCCCTTTTTTTTTTTTTACAAATCAAAGTGGATAATCACGCATACATATAAAATTTTCAGTACTAACCAAGTGCAGGTACAGTCAAAGTACAGTACAGAAATACAAGCAAGGAAAAAATACAAACAACAACAGAAAAAAAATCTGGCAACAACAGCATCAGCGACGGGGTCTCCTCCTCCTCTGATCATCAAAGGCCCTCAAAGTCCAGGCCGAAGAAAGCTCCTGCTCCATCCCGAGAATCAACTCCATCATCTGACTAACCAAGCCGTCAGGAACCTGGAAATCATGCAGGAAACACAAGTCAATATTAAATCATTTACGAATCCTTTTTGTGAAAGATTTATCAGCCATTACCTCATTAATGGAGTCGGAAGGGAGATTCCAATGATTCACATTGGCCAGGGAAACCTCCCAAAAAGCTAAGGTACCGTCCGGGGTATGATAAGAGATGCTGTACGGAAGATGTAAGTTGGCCAGATCTGGGTGAAGAGGCCTAGTAGCATCTGTGACGGCACGGGGAGCCCTGGAAGGACCTGTCGAACGGCTAGGCCCAGCCCGAGATGGACCCTCAACCGGAGTGGAAGAAGAAGAATCGGTCGAAGGCCTCCTCCTTAGAGTCCTAGTCAAGGGACCCGAAGCCCGAGAAGAATTGGTGTTAAGGGGCTAGGAAGGTGCCGATCTCTGAACACTATCAAGCCGAGATCCAATGGGCTGCATCAAAAAGATTTTGCAGAACTCGTCATAATCTCCCCCCGGGATGAACTCCACATGTGGAACACCCTCAGTATGAGCATCGGTGAGCGTCATCTGCTTGCCCGCTCGCATGTCCTCAGGAGGGGGATAAGGGACAGAACGGCAGCCTCTTATCTGAAGGTCTACTCTCTCGCCCAAGTAGTATCGTCTCAAGACGGGGTGCGACAGGACAACTCTCCGCCGAGACAAGGCATCCGATCGCTGGAAGTGGGGCTCAACCTGAATCCAACTCTGTAGACGAGCAGTCATCGCCCCCACCTCAACCTATGAAAGATGCTAATGTGTTAATAAATCCTTTTTATTTAACATATTTAAGAATTACTAAGCACTTACCTGCTCTAGAGTGCAAGTATCAAAAAAGGCCCTTAGATCCCTCAGCGATTTTTTGCGCCGAATGGTATGAAGGTTTGATCGGTACCACCTCCAAGCCAAAGGCACCAGTCCCAGTCCAAGATCAGCATGAATGAGCTCCGGGCGAGTATATGGGAAGTACTCGAATGCCCAAGTCTGTAAAAAAAAGAAACTAAGAATCAGTGAGGAAAAAATCAAGAATAACAAACAGAAAGACACAAAAAGGGGAATGTTCTTTACATTACCTCCCAAAAGTAGTAAGTCCCACTGACTGTACAGTGGTGCCGGCTCAGATCGCACATGTCGTCATACATGCGGCTCAAAATAGCCCCGGCCTAGTCATACTCCTGAAGGTGGGCCAAATCTTCCAAGCTTTTCAAAATGGAAGGGTTGAATTTTTCCTTCCTGTTAGACCAGAAGGTCGAAGCAAAAAGTAGCAGCAATGTGAATCTGGCCACTTGGGTAGCCGTCAAGTCTCCCTGTCTGAATCTAGCATATATATCAGGGGCTTGGAGGGACAGCCAGCGTCTGGAAATGCTCAAAACTGGTGTGGAAGAACTTGGCCCGACAATCCGAGGCAGGTCTATCCCGATCAGCTCCACCATCCGGTCCGGGGAGATCTCTGTTCTCCAGTCTTTATATAACTCAATCGCCCGAATGCCAAAGGGGATCCCGGAGATCACAGAGAAGTCTGTGGGGGTCATTGTCAACTCGCCCCAAGAAAAGTGGAAGGTATTGGTGGTGTCCCACCATCTCTCGGCCAAAGCACCCAGTAATTCTTTGTGGTTGCTTCGACCCACGTCAAAATGCCTTAGGTAGTCCAGATGGGACGGGCTAATAATCGCTCCAACTGGGTTGTCGTGGTCGAATATCTCGACCGGAATTTCGGCCACGGAGGTCTCGCCCACATCCAATCTAATATAGGGGTCCTAAAAGGTAAAGCAATCTAAGAGTTACTCCTTGGTTCCTTACTAAGGATAATATCTTAGTTCTACCCTAGCATGCATACTAATGCAGAAAAATAAAAAAAAAATAAAAGAGAAAAGTAAACTTACCTGCATAGATACCGGTCACGGAAGCGTGGGTGTCTAGGAAAATTCCCAAAGACTCCAGAAAATCCTCGTCCCTGCTGTGACCCGAAGAAGCCATTGAAGAAAATGATGAGGAAGTTGAGAGGATTTGAGAGAAATCTTTGAGTTTGAAAGTTAAAAATGAATGTAAAAGTGAAACTTCAGCTATTTATAAGGAAAATAGCCAAAAGGCGGGTCTTCTGGACACGTCCGTTTTTGCCTTCAAAATTTATTTTTTCAGACAACCACCGACTCCCATAAATCATTTTTATGGTTGCCGGTGGGGGGCAACTGTGAATACTCAAATTTTGAGGCTCAAAAAGCCTATTTTCCCGGACTACAAACAGTCCGGTCGGACTGGAGGCCATTCAGAAAGTTCACCGAAAGTATGCTAATATGGTACTTGAAACATCCGAAAAATTACAAGGATCGCGGAACTGGTCCCGGAATATTTTTTGGAGGTACGAAACTCCCGAAAAAGCCTTTGGAACGAAAAACTAGCCATTGGACAGGATAGGGTGGCAGCAGCCGCCTTCTGCCGCCGTCCACGGCGGCAGCGGCTGCCCTCCAGCCTGGTTTTTCCCTATAAATACAGCCCCAAATCAACAGTTTTAGACACTCGGTCTGTGCTGACGGACGCTCTCTTCTCTCCTACGCTCCTTGCGGTTCTTCTACAGCTTTTCTGCATTTAGTTTAGGCTTTTATTACTCTGCTGTTGTGATGTTTGGTCACTTAATTAATTTTAATTGATATTCCCCAAGCGAGGAGCTTAATCTGGAATTTTCAAACTCAAGCTAAGAAGCGGCCGCCGATTAATTCAGGTAATAACGAAACTCTGCCCATTTAATTTCAGCATTTTGTGCATATTCTCTTCTACTCTAAATTCTAATTAAAAAACTACATTCACACCATCGTCATTTTGGCAGCAAACTGCCTTAAGTAAATAAGTTTAGGCTAAAATGCCCGGTTAATCAATAATCGTGGGATTAATGTTTAACTCCGAACATATTGGCTAAAGTGCCTAGTTAATTAATAACTACAGTGTAATTGCCTTTATTTCGAACAGTTCGGCTAAAAGTCCAATTAATCAATAATTGTGGCTAAAAGCCTTAATCAATCACGTTTTTGGCAACAAATTGCCTACAATTTAATCAATCACGTTTTGGCAACAAATTGCCTACGGTTTAATCAATCGCTTTTGGCAACAAATTGCCTGTAATTCAAATAACCACTTTTTGGCGACAAATCGCCCAAATATCACCTTTTCTTTGGCAATAAATTGCCTAAATTACATATCATCTTTTGGCACGAATGCCTTAATCATTTTGGTGACAAATCGCCCAACAAAACCCCTTTGGCACAAATGCCCTTAATCAATCACTCTGGCGACAAATCGCCTAACCAATCTTTGGCAACAAATTGCCTAATCAAATATCAACTTTTGGCACAAATACCTTAATCAACCATTTTGGCGATAAATAGCCCAAACATCAATTTTTGGCAATAAATTGCCCAATCAAACACCTTTTGGCAACAAATGCCTAAAACAACAAATCAATCAACCTTTGGCAAAAATGCCTAAAAAATGCACGAAGCATGCACACACTCATGCATGAAGCATACCACTTCAAAATGCCTTTGAATAGGCTTTATCGAACTACGTCGGCTTTGATCTCTCATTCAAACGAGAGTACGTAGGCACGTTCGGGATTCAACCCCGAGTGGCAAGTCGAAATCACCAAAACACTTTACTGGTCCAATTGCATCAATTTACCTTGCAAAGCATTTACACTTAGGTTAGTTAATCAGCATGACATAGTCTCGGGATCCACCTCGGGTTCATAGATTGTGCCTTAAACTTTGGGGTAATTAATCTAGACTTAGGTTAATTAAAATTGGAGTCATTTAGGGTTCTTTCTTAGTTTTCCCTTATAAAAATAAACTAGGTGGCGACTTCATAAAACACACACGTGAGCATACCTCATTCTAGCATAATTTTGCCTTCGGGGGAGGGTTCACAAGCCGGAACAAGCCCGACAGTTTCTCCATGCTGCCGTCCATGGTGGTTCCTCAAAACTCAGGCAAAATCGCACAACGGTGGAGGAGAAATGTTCGTGTGGAGGAGAGGAGTCGATCGAGACCACCTCCGGCACTTGAAGTCGACAGAATTGGCGAGATTCGCCAGAAAAATTGAAGAGCGGTGCTGTCGGCGCAAACAAGCTCGATCCGTGCCGCTGGGGTTCCGTCCGCGTGAGAGGAGGCTGAAAAGGTGTTCTGCAATGCCAGGCGAGTCGACCGCCACCTCGTTCTCGCTGAACGGTGGCCGGAAATGAGAAGGAGTGGGAGGAGGATGAGATCGACACTGGAGAGGAAAGGAGGAAGAAGAAGAAGAAAAGAAAGAAAGAAAGAAAGAATGTCGGTTTCTAGATCATTCCAGTTCGATTCGAACCGGTTTGGTCTGATTCAATGATTTGGCTCAATTTTTGCTCGGTTTGTAGGTTTTTCATTTGGTTTTCAGATTATTCGTGTGGTTTCCGAAAAATCGATTTGATTCCTGGGTTCGGTTCGATTGAGTTTAATTATTTAGTTAGGAGGTTAGAAAACATTTCCTCCGTTCACTCAATAATCATAAAAATAGTAATAGTAATGATATTTGATTTTAGGATAATTAATTTATATATGTTCACAATAGATTAAATTACTAGAGTTCCATATTATTTCTTGAAAATTTTAACTCTTCTCAAATCGAAAATTCTGATGATATATTTGGGCTTAGGCCCAACTCGCAAACTTGGGCTCGAATTGAGATTTTATTATACTTGCAGCCCACACGATCAAAATTTCTGATTTTTGATTTAATAAAAATTCAAAGGTTTCGAAAATAAAAATTCCGGGTGTTTCAGGATTAAAATTTGGAGATTTAATCTCAACCATTCATCAACAAATTCCTTAGGAAATTGTCTCTAAATTACGAAAATGCCCTTACTTATGCTATAGCCTTTTTTCTTTTCTCCTTTTTCTTTCTTTCTTATCTCTTATTCCCTCTCTAGTTGCTCTATTAGCCGAACCACATTT
The DNA here is from genome assembly GCF_041381405.1 of Jatropha curcas. Taxonomy (NCBI): domain Eukaryota; kingdom Viridiplantae; phylum Streptophyta; class Magnoliopsida; order Malpighiales; family Euphorbiaceae; genus Jatropha; species Jatropha curcas. Next base: position 8,940,689 of record NC_143155.1, read on the forward strand.
GCTCTCCCCTCTCATTTTCTTTTCAATTCTCTATAAGAAAGCTACCAAATTACCTCACACAAATCAAAACTAAATCTTTGCACTTGAAGATGGAAGCTTATTCTTAGAGGTTTAGCTTGTAGAATTCAAGATTTTGGGAGATAAAGCTATAAGACCAACTAAGTTAAGTTTTGATTTTGGATTAGGCTATAGGATTTTGTTTAGGGGGTTTTCTTCATCTCTTTCTTCATCTCATCTCTTTATATGCTTTTCTTGCATTTCTTTCTTTTATTAACATTGTCTTCCTCTACCTTTGGCTAGATATTGGTGAGCCATCAAAGGTAGACAAAGGCATGTTAAAAATGTGATCTGGATCATTTGTTGGCTCCTTTAAAGTGCTAATTAGAGGTTAGTGCTCACTAATTTCACTTCCTCTTTTAATTTTGCTATTTATGATTTTCCAGATTATTATTTGATTTTTAGGGATTTTGCTTCAATCAAGTACATTATTGAGTTTTGGATGTTTAATTGTGCTCTTGGGTGATAATAAGTTTTGTGTATAAGTTTAATTACATGGGAGGTAGTCTCTCCCATTCTCTCCTTGTGTTGGCCGAACCACCCTAAGGTGATGAGGCTTTGTTTCCTTTCTTTGTATTTAATAGTAATGCTTCTAAACTGATGTTAATGATATGATTTTAATGTTGAGAATTTCTGATTATAAGTATATAATTGGTTGATTTGGTTATATATGTGTTATTGAGATTTAATGGAGGATGTTTGAATGATTAGAAGAAAAAGCAAAGTCCTCCTCCCCTTTGCTTGGCCGAACATAGGAATATTATGTAACTAGGTTTTTTTTTTTTGCTTTTTAATTAGCAGTTCATTTTTTAATTAGGATAATAAGCATACGGTTACGCGTTGGTGATCATGCCTTATTTAAATCCTTAAGTATATGAGTTTTTCTACGACAAGAAAATTGAAATTTTGATCATGTTAAGTGAATTTATGTGTATTGGATATTCTTTCATGCTGTACATGGTTTATGTATGAAATTAGCATGCTTGAATGGTAGAAAAGATTGCTTTTTGATGTGGAACTTCATTTGGCTAAACCATGGAGGAATAGGTAGCCTTGTGAATTCCTTATCATTAAGTGAATATTCTCTTTCCATTTTGATGCTTAGAATGTATTTAGAATTTGGCATGGATATCGCGTTTGAAACTTAAAAAATGATAAATTTCTTATGACTTGAGACATAGGGATTTTTGGATAAGGTATGAGTTTATGCATACTCTAAGTATAATTGTGCTCTTTTAAGTACAATGAGTATCGTGAATGAGTTGAATGAGAAATATGGAGCTTCTACGGTAAAAATCACATTTGTGACATGATTTTTCTCATGACATAAAGAAGTTGAAATTTTGAGTATTTGCCTTCGTATTTGCATGCTTAGTATATAATTATGCTTCTACATTTATAATTGATGTTTTGGTTGAATTACATGAGAAAAGTATGGCTTATCTGATGAAAGTCCCTTTTATGTTATATTTTTCTATGACATGAAAGTTATGAACTTTGAAAATTTGTAGAAGACTTTGCATGTTTAGAATATAACTATGCCTCTAAGGGTATAATTAAGGCTTAGGTTGAGTTGCATATATAAAGGAAGATTTTTATGATAAAAATCACATGATTGATATGTACTTTTCCTATGACTTGAAATATGATAAGTCTTATGTGACTGTGAATACTCAAATTTTGAGGCTCAAAAAGCCAGTTTTTCCGGACTGCAAACAGTCCGACCGGACCGGAGGCCATTCAGAAAGTTCACCGAAAGTATGCCAATATGGTACTTGAAACGTCCGGAAAATTACGAGGATCCCAGAACTGGTCCCGGAATATTTTTTGGAGGTCAGGAACTCCCGAAAAAGCCTCTGGAACGAAAAGACTAGCAAGTCCGCCGGCCACGGCGGCGCCGGTCGCCAGCCTCGGCAGCTCCCGCCGCCGGACGCGGCTGCAGCTGCCGCCCTCCTGCCTGATTTTTCCCTATAAATACAGCCCCGGCACTCCGTTTTTACTCATTCAGTCTGTGTTGACGGACGCTCCTTCTCCCTTACGCTCCTTGCGATTATTTACTACTTTTCTGCATTTAGTATAGGCTTTTTATTACTCTGCTGTTGTGATATTTGGCCACTTAAATTAAATTTAATTAATTAATATTCCCCAAACGAGGAGCTTAATTTGGAGTTTTCAAGCTGAAGCTAAGAAGCGGCCGTCGATTAAATCAGGTACATAAACGAAACTCTGCCTATTTAATTTTAGCACTTCATGCATATTCTTCTTATACTCCAATTCTGAATTAAACTGTTGCATCAATGCATTCATGTCATCAATTCGGCAAATAAACTGTCTCAATTAAATATGATTAAGCTTAAATGCCCGGTTAATTAATAATCGTGATATTAAAAGCCTAAATCCGACAATATTGGCTAAAGCCTAGTTAATTAATAGCTATGGTATAATCGCCTTTATTTCGAACAATCCGGCTTAAGTCCAATTAATCAATAATTGTGGCTAAAAGGCCTTAATAAAACACGTTTTTCTTAGCAATAAATTGCCTACATTGCAATTCAATTGATCTCTTTTGGCAAACAAATTACCTATAAATAAGATTAGTCATTTTTAGCGACAAATCGCTTAAATCACTTTTGGCTAAAAGCCTTAAAATCAATCAATTTTGGTGACAATCGCCCAATCAACACCTTTTGGCAAACAAACTGCCTAAATCAACTCATTTTGGCAAGAAGCCTTCAAATAATCAATTTTGGCGACAATCGCCTAAATCACATCAATTTTTGGCAAACAGATTGCCTGAGTCATTCCTTTTGGCTAAAAGCCTTAAATCAACATTTTTGGCAACAAATGCCTAAAACATCAAATTAGTCAAAGCTTTGGCAAAATGCCTAAACAAAATGCACAAAGCATACACACACTCATGCATTAAGCATACCCATTCAAAGCCCTTTTAAAAAGGCCTATCGAACTATGTTGACTTTGATCTTCCATTCAAACGGAAGTACGTAGGCACGTTTGGGATTTAACCCCGAGCGGTAAGTCGAAATCACTCAAACATTTCATTAGTCCAATTGCATCATTTACCCTGCAAAGCATTCATTCATCGGTTAGTTTAATCAGCATGACATGGTCTCGGGATCCACCTCGGGTTCGTAGACTATGCCTTAGACATTGGGATAATTAATCTAGTAATTAGATTAATTAAAATTGGAGTCAACTTAGGGTTTTTTCCTAGTTTACCCTAAAATAATTAAACAAGGTGGCGACTCATACATTCACGTGCATTTCTGCCCTTAGTCATATGCATTTTTATGCCTATGTTTCCGGGGGAGGGGTTCACAGTTTGGCGACTCCGCTGGGGAGTTATGTAATCATTTTACATAAAGTGGACTACGATTGTTGTGTAAACTAACCTGCCCTTCTTTAGGGTATTATTTTACTATGCTTTGTTTTGCAAGGTACCCTAACATGAATCGAGTATTCTTTCTTTAAGGATACGAGATGAGGAAATTTGGACTCAATTTTTATAATTTAATTAAAACATTTTAACTTGTTGATTTATTTGCACGATTGAGAATCCTTTTCTCCATTGCATAAAAAATGAATTTCAAATGAATTTCTTCTCTCTCTGTTCAAACTTCTGAGTCTGGATAGCAAGTAGCGCTGATCGGCAGGTCTCTTTGATTATGTCGACGGACAGCCAAAGCGTCCTCCCTGTTACTGCAAACCATCCCTAATCCTTTTGGGGGTGGCCCATGAGTATGCGTACTATTGGACCCACGCGAAACTCTTTGTTTCACATGTGGTTAGGTATATCCATGCTCAAGGTTCAAGGGTCCCTTTATATGCCTATTCTCTATTTGTGTCATAGCCTATAGAACCTATCCTTTAGGACTGTATGCACCCAATGATGCGAATCATATCATAAACGGATTATGACGTGATGTTGTGCGCATTCATGACATATCATCACATTAAGAGGAACACAAAATACCCTTTTTTAGTCATGCACAGTTGGACAAAGAGTCGATCTACCTCACATTAGCTACCCTGATACACGAACCACTATACCCTAATCCAATTACCCTTATACTTATAGGTACCCACTGTACGAGTGCCTATCCAAGTTTCAGTCACGCCTACAGTGCTATCACCAACCTCACCAGCTTCACCAACTTCAACTGCACCAATGGCATCACTCACTGACATCCAAAACCTCATTGAACAACTGGAACCCAGAATGGAGGCTAGAATGAATGAGGCATTGGCTGCCCAGAGGACTGCCCTAATAGCTGAATTAGGTGGTGGTAATGGAAATGGGGCTTCCGCTGGGGGAAGTGGACCTGCTACCTCCAATCAGGGTCCTGCTGCTGAACCAACAAACCCTACCCTTAACCTGGATGAAATGCCCTCCAGAACTGCTTCTGAGCTGGAAGCTTAGAAAATGAGAGAGAAACTAGAACTCCTGGAAAGGTATATTACTGCCCTTAAGACACACAAAGAAGTAGTGGACATGGACTCCTTGTCCTTGTTCCCCGAAGCGAGACTGCCAACAAAGTTCAAAATGCCCAACATGGACAAGTTTGATGGAACCACTTGTCCCAAAACGCACCTGAAAATGTATGTGGGTGCCCTAAACCCGTTCGGACTGAACAGCGAGCTCCTTGCTCAGTTGTTTCAACAATCACTCACCGGTGCTGCTTTGAGGTGGTTTGTCAGCCTGGATCGATCTAAAATGAAGACCTGGGAAGACATCTGCAATGCGTTCAATACGCAATACCATTATAACATGGAGGTTGATGTTACTCGGAGGGAACTAGAAACCACCAAACAGAAAAACAATGAACCCTTTTCCTCGTTCCTTACGAGGTAGAGGGCCAAGGCCGCCCAAATGATCAACCGGCCTTCTGAGCAAGAACAGGTGGACATAATTATAGAGAACCTGCAATCTGTCTACCAACAACAACTACAAACCCAATACCTACCAACGTTTCAGTCGCTCATTGCCACTGCTATGAAGGTAGAAGATTTAATTCAATGGGGCAACTGAAAGAAGACTCGGGAACCTCAAAATACAAGAAACCTAGCCAAGCAAGCAAAGTCCACGAAGTGGCAAGCATCACCCCCACGAATCCTTTACGTGTGGGAAATATGAGAAATGGCAGTCAGTCGAGAAGAACATACATTGATCTAGGGATGCCAATCCTTTTGGTATTCCGAGAGGCTGTCAAAGCAAACTACATCAAGCCTTTGGAAGTAAGGCCGCCACCCAACCCTTTACTAAGGAACTATAGAACTGACGAATACTGTGAGTACCATCAGGGTAGCGGGCACAAGACTGAAGCGTGCTGGACGCTTAAGAACCGCATCCAAGACCTGGTGGACAATGGTTCAATTATTCCGAGGAGTAAGCCAAACATTAGCACTAACCCCTTACCAAATCACGGGGTAAATGCTATTGTTGCTGACCAGGAATTGATCGATCCTTTCGAGCTATTCCTAGAAATGAATGAAATCTGTGTCCTGGATCTGAATGACCTAACTGAAGAGGTCGATGCAATAACCAGGAGCGAAAGACAGTATGAACCACTAGTCCTGGACAAAGTCCAAAATAACCCCTACCAGAGGGCAGATGAGCCAAAGGAAGACTCGGTACTCTCACAGTTGAAGAAGACCCAGGCTAAAGTGTCAATCTGGGAACTTTTGGCATCATCCTTTCCTCATCGCCAAGCTCTTTGCAAGGCTTTGAGTCAACTGCAAACATCGGTGGAGGTTAACCCCGAAGTGTTGGTATCCACCCTCACCCAATCATCAAAGATGCAAAGCATCGGGTTTTCTGATAATGACTTACCCAAGGAGGGAGGCAGTCACAACAATGCCCTTTATGTCACTGTTCAGACCAGAGATAAAACTGTACCCATGGTTCTCATTGATAATGGGTCAGCACTGAACGTCTGCCCACTAAGGGTAGCCAGCTGTCTAGGGTTGGAAGAAACAGATTTCATTCCATCAGACCAGATAGTCAAAGCCTACGATAGCACCAGGAGGGAAGTGTTGGGGGTTGCTACGTTGAAGTTAACAATTGGGCCAGCTGTGATGGAGGTCCCGTTCCAAGTAATTGATGTGCCAACTAGCTTCAACCTACTTCTAGGTCGACCATGGATACATCATGCTAAGGCAGTACCCTCTTCCCTGCACCAAAAGGTCAAGTTTCCTTATGAGGACAAGGTTATCACTATCCAGGGGGATGACTACAGCCAGCTCAAGAAGCCAAAGGGCCAGCCTCTCTTTGAGGTCAACCCTAAAACTGCCAATTTGCCCCTCTCGGGATTTCAATATGACACTGTGCAATTCATAGAAGGAAAGACTACAAACTCTCGAATTCTCTTTGATTTCGGGACGGTGTAAATAAACTGCATAGTGCCTTTGATGCTGAAGATGTCCTATCTGCCGGGAATGATTATGGCAAGGTCCGGAAAGACATACCCCACATGCAAGCCTGGGAGTGTCCGGTGCATGAAGGGACCTTTGGATTGGGTTATGAGCCCACTGATGAAGACCGTGCTGAGAGAACCAGGAGGGGAAGGAAAGAGAGTATACAGATGCGGCCTTACCTTTTGACTTTGAATGGTCACTTCTGCAAGCCGGGAGAAACGATTCCTTATCATGGCTTCCAAGAACCATTTCGCTGCCTGACTGCTAAGAAGATGTTGCCTGGGTTAGAAATATTTTCTGATGTCTAGGGCAACAAGCCCGAAACAAGAACTGAACTAGAAGTGGAAGATTTCATGCAGCCCAGTCTCTTTGACGAGGTTGCGGTCATTACAGGAAATGATGGGAATCAAGACCTGCTGAGCCTAATCAAGCCGTACAAAGGGCCTCTCACCAACTGGTACGCCGAGGAGGAGCACGCTGCTGATAAACCCCCTCTCGAGTCAAACCTAGAGTCCAAGTCTGTAATCAAGTCCTGTACTGAGTCTGAGTCTGACCCCGAGTCTAAAACCGAGTCAGAGTCCAGTTCCAGTTCTGAGTCATCTATGTCGGATTTAGAAAATCCAGACTTCAAGTTTGATGTAATTTTTGAGGACGATTCCGTCCTAATCAATAAAGGCTTGCAAATTATTGGCTACCCCTCGTGTCTATCTTTCCAAGCATTTCCAAGCAAAAATAATGAAAAAGAAATAAACGAAATAAAAAATGAAAAAGAAAAAATAATAATTGGCAAAGAAGAAAATGAGCATACATACATTGCATCTGACTGTGTGAATAGGGAACAGGTCATTGAATGCTTGAAGAAGTTTGTCGATTGCTTCATGTGGAAGGCAAGTGACATCACGGGAATTGACCCAGCAATAGCGGTGCACAAGATTCCAGTATACCCTGAGGCTAAACCGGTAAAACAGAAGCTAAGAAGGCTGAAAACAGAATGGTCTTTGAAAATCAAGGAAGAAGTAGCCAAGCAACTGGAGAATAAGTTCATAGAACCCATTGCTTACTCGACGTGGTTAGCAAATATTGTGCCGGTGCCGAAGAAAGATGGCAAAGTCAAAATGTGTGTGGATTACCGGGATTTGAATAAAGCATGTCCGAAGGACGACTTCCCCCTGCCGCATATTGACTTGTTGGTGGACCAAATGGCTGGACACGAGATGGTCTCCTTGACCGATCTTGCTGTCGGATACAATCAAATAATGATGCATGTGCCAGACAAAGAGAAAACGGCATTCATCACAGAGTGGGGAACCTACTGCTGCAGGGTTATGCCTTTTGGGCTCAAAAATGCCAGGGCGACCTATCAAAGAATGGCAATGACCATCTTCCATGACATGATTCACAAAGAAGTAGAAGTGTATGTGGACGATATGATTATTAAATCAAAAACAGCTGAAGAACATACAACAGCACTTGAGAAGTTCTTCCTTAGACTTCGAAAGTACAATTTGAAGCTCAACCCAGCGAAATGTCTGTTTGGAGCTACATCCGGAGTATTTCTGGGGCATATGGTCAGTCGAAAGGGCATAGAGATTGACCCTTCAAAAGCCAAAGCCATTTTGGAAATGCCAGCACCGAAGACGGAAAAGGAAGTTCGGGGTTTCCTAGGAAGGCTACAGTACATCAGTTGGTTCATTAATCAATTGGCCGATACTTGTGGTCTGATCTTCAAATTACTCAGGAAAAGAGTAGCCATCAAATGGAATGAGGATTGTCAGAAAGCTTTCGACCAAGTCAAGCAATATCTGTTATCCCCGCCAGTTTTACAGCCACCAAGGCTAGGAAAGCCTTTGCTATTGTACCTATCAGTGACAGAAGAAGCGATGGGTGCAATGCTAGCTCAACAAGCAGAAGATACAAGGGTAGAAAATGCCGTGTATTACCTCAGCAAAAGGATGCTAGACTACGAACTAAAATACAATAAGATAGAGAAGTTGTGTCTGGCTCTAGTTTGGGCTTGTACAAAGCTGCAGCACTACCTCTCGTCCTACACCACATACGTTATTTCTGAATCAAACCCCTTGAAATTCCTTATGGAGAGGCCAGTTCTTGACAGTAAGATGGCTAAGTGGGTGTCGGTGCTCGCAGCCTATGATTTAAAATTTGTACAACGGAAGGCAGTGAAAGGCGGAGCCTTGGCTGATCAACTAGCAGAATTACCGGTCGAAGACCAAATGCCGGAGGTAGAATTTCCTGATGAAGACTTATTGAGCTTGGAGAGTGAAGTCTGGGAAATGTACTTCGATGGAGCTTCAAACTACCATGGAAATGGGATTGGAGTCGTATTCAAAACTCCTTGTGGAGAATATGTCCCAATCACAATCAAATTAGATTTCGACTGCACCAACAATGAAGCCGAATATGAAGCTTGCATAAAGGGGTTAGAAGCAGCCCTGGAAAAGGAAATAAAGGTCCTCAAGGTTTTCGGGGATTCCAATTTAATAGTCTCCCAAGCTTTGAGAAAATGGAAAATTAAGGAAGAGCGTTTGGTTCCTTACCTACAACGCTTGGACGAATTGGCTCAGCAATTTGAGGATTTATCCTTCCACTACTTGCCGCGAGCCAAAAATTAGTTTGTTGATGCTCTGGCTACTTTGGCCTCCATGGTTAATGTAGGCGGAGACCAAGTCATTCGACCTCTGATAGTTCGGCTACAAAAACAGCTAGCACGTATCATGAATTTGGTGGATGACAAGCCCTAGTTTTGGGACATACAGAACTATCTTCAGAATGAAGCCTACCCAGAGGGATCCACCAAGACTGATCAACGGACATTGAGACAGTTAGCATCCGGATATTTCCTTGCTGGGGGAGTACTGTATAAAAGAAGTTGGAATGGCTTGCACCTAAGGTGTGTTGATGAGGGAGAAGCTCAAACCATCATGGATTCCTTACATAATGGGGAGTCCAGTCCACACATGCACGGGATAGCCTTGGCTCGAAAAATTGTGAACCTGGGTTATTACTGGTCAACTATGAATGCAGATTACGTGAGGCACACGCAGAAGTGCCATGAGTGTCAAATTCTTGCTAAGCTGCAAAAACAGCCTCCGGTCAATTTGAATCCCATTGCTTCACCCTGGCCCTTCGCAACTTGGGGCATAGATGTGATCGGAAAGATCCACCCAAAGGCTTCTAATGGCCATCAATTCATCCTGGTTGCTGTAGATTATTTCACTAAGTGGATCGAGGCAGCCTCTTATTCGGTTTTGAATGCCAAGAAGGCAGCACAGTTCGTTCGTACTAACATCCTTTGTCGGTACGGAACGCCATTTGAAATCATCACTGATAACGGGTCCCACTTTCAAAGTGAATTTTCTGACCTGCTGAAGCAAAAGAAGATCCAACATCATAAGTCCTCACCCTATCGGCCACAAACAAATGGGGCTGTAGAGGCTGCAAACAAGGCTATAAAAGTCATTTTGCAGAAGACGGTTAGAAAGCACAAAGCTTGGCATGAACAGTTGCCAAATGCCCTATGGGGATATAGGACTTCAATCAGAACGCCTACTGGGGCAACCCCGTATTCCTTAGTGTATGGTATGGAAGCAGTGTTGCCTATCGAGCTGGAAGTTCAGTCGGCGAGGATTATCCGGGAAAGCCAGATCAGCGAAGCAGATTGGGGAAAGAATTATCATTTGCAACTCTTGGGTATGGATGAAAAGCGATTGCGAGCAATCCAACAAACTTAAGCTTACCAGAGAAGAATGGCACGGCATTTTAATAAGAAGGTCAAAGACCGAAAACTGGAAGAAGGTTGTTTGGTCCTGAACGAAATTCGATAGCCAATCATAGACCTACGTGGGAAGTTTCGTCCTCATTGGGCTGGACCCTATGTGTTGAAGAAGATATTGTCTGGCGGAGCCGTCATTTTGACTGATTTGGATGGTTTGGAATTCACAAATCCATGTAATTTAGATCAGTTAAAAAGATATTTTGTATAATAAGCATTGCATAATGTAAAATGAACTACATTAGACCTGATTCTCTTCGGAAAAAAGAAATTATGTATCGGAGATATGTAGGCAGCCCTCATTGGGCACGGTCTAAACATTAATGGAAAAATCATTCCATAACTCTTTTTTCTTTGCCAACAATAATAAAAGAAAAAAGGGGAAAAAAAGAAAAGAAAAAAAAAAGAGAAAAACCCGCTAAGTCGAAAACCCGAAAAGGGCGGCTTAGGCAAAAGTCGGGGCCCGCTAAGCTGAAAATCCAAAAATGGCGGCTTAGGCAAAAATGGGTAGCTCGCTAAGTTGAAAACCCGAAAGGGCGGCTTAGGCAAAAATTAGAGCCTGAATAAATAAAGTTGGAAAATGCTTGGAAAGCTTAAAAGACAAATCACATTCCCAATTAAAGCAATAAAGTCAAGCAGAAAGCAAAAGAGTCCAAAGAAAAATAAATATATAATGAAGTCTAAGTCCAAGTCCCAAATAAAAAGTCAAAATAAGGGAAAAACAACAAAAGTCCTAAAGCCTCTAGGAGTCTAGGTGTCCCGTCGCCTCCGTGGGGCAACATCCTCCGAGTCATTCCTAGCTGTTGAACTCTCTCCAACCTCGCCTGTCCGGGGAGCCAACACAATCTCCTCATCAGTCCCAACCTCATCATCAGCGTCAGCAGCCTGAGCCCAACCTTCAAGTACACTCAGCAGTGCGTTCCTCCTTGGCCTTTCAACCGGCCAGACAATGGCAATGAACCAGGTCCGATACTCAGGAGGAGTCTGAACACCGGCAGGATTAGGTAAAGGCCTAACCATGTGATGGTCTCTAACCCAAGCCCTAAGGACGGCTCGGGTAACACCCGGAGTGATGGATGAATCAGCTGAAATGTCATCCATAATCGGAACAGTCTGGTCTATCCCCATCTGCCTCAAAACGCGCGAAGCGCAGTACCAAGTACAGTGTGTAAGGCCTAAAAGGTAAACCCGAGTATGGCGAAAGCTAACCTGGATAAAGCGGGTGATGTCATACCAGGAAATGTACCACAGTACCTCATTTGGACCCAACTCAATCAGCCACGAAGTCCATGCATCAGTAGATGGGTGTGTGATCAAGATCCTCCGCATACGATATTGAGTGGGGCTATAGGGCAAGAGAGTAGGAGCAGCAACCACTTGGAGGTGGTCCTTTAACCAAACCTGAGTAATGGATCCTTTTCTATTACAAAGGAACGAACCAAAAGAAAGAAGAAAAAAGGAAGAGGAAAAGGAGAAATACCTGGAGAATAATCGGAGAGACCGTCCAATCATCGAAGCCTAAAGCAGCTCTGTCAAGGCTCCTGATAGTCTCTGCCAACACAATGTCGCCGATGCAACCCATATCCTCCATCTGCCGAATCATGGGGCAGAGTCGCAAATCCCCAAAGCCTGGGTCCTTGTTGAACAAGAAACCAGCTAATAAGCAGAAAACCAAGGCCCGCATTCTCAGCCTCATCCGGTCTGGGTCATCTAGTCGAGTCTCTGAAAATTCATCAATCGGTAGCAGAATTACCTTCTGGTCATCCACAACCATGGCCCTAGCCTATGGCCGGCTGAACTGGAATAGACTTTCAAACAACCGTACCTCCCCAAATTGATTTTTTCTACCTTGGAGAGACTCTTAGTCCAATTGTGCATGCTAATAAAACAGTAAGTGCAGAAACATAAAAAAAAAAGTCCACAATTTGGCCACAAAAGGCCCAGAAGTTCACTTTTTGGCCCCTAAGGCCCAAAAATTCCCAATTTGGCCCCAAAGGCCCAAAAATTCACAATTTGGCCACAAAGGCCCACAAGTTCACATTTGGCCCCGAAGGCCCAAAAATTCCCAATTTGGCCACTAAGGCCCAAAAAATCACATTTTGGCCCCTAAGGCCCAAAAATTCCTAATTTGGCCCCAAAGGCCCAGAAGTTCACATTTGGCCCCGAAAGCCCGAAAATTCTCAATTTGGCCCCAAAGGCCCAAAAAAGTTCACATTTTGGCCCCTAAGGCCCAAAAGTTCACATCTTGACCCCTAAGGCCCAAAAATATCCCAATTTGGCCCCAAAGGCCCAGAAGTTCACATTTTGGCCCCAAAGGCCCAAAAATTCCCCAATTTGGACCCAAGGGCCCAAAAATTCCCAATTTGGCCACAGAGGCCCAAAAGTTCACATTTTGGCCCCTAAGGCCCAAAAAAAAATCGAAAAAAAAAATGAAAAAATCAAGGAAATAGCCAAAAGGCGGGTCTTCTGGACACGTTCGATTTTCGCCTTCAAAATTTGTTTTTCAGACAACCACCGATGCCCATAAATCATTTTTTATGGTTGCCGGTGGGGGGCAACTGTGAATACTCAAATTTTGAAGCTCAAAAAGCCAATTTTCTCGGACTACAAATAGTCCGGCCGGACCGGAGGCCATTCAGAAAGTTCACCGAAAGTATGCCAATATGGTACTTGAAACGTCCGGAAAATTACGAGGATCGCAGAACTGATCTCGGAATATTTTTTGGAGGTCGGGAACTCCCGAAAAAGCCTCCGGAATGAAAAGACTAGCAAGTCCGCCTGCCACGGCGGCGCCGGTCGCCAGCCTCCGGCTGCCGGACACGGCTGCGCCAGACGCGGCGGCAGCGGCCGCCCTCCACGGGGGCAGCTGCCGCCCTCCTGCCTGATTTTTCCCTATAAATACAACCCCGGCACTCCGTTTTTACTCACTTAGTCTGTGTTGACGGACGCTCCTTCTCCCTTACGCTCCTTGCGATTCTTTACTGCTTTTCTGCATTTAGTATAGGCTTTTTATTACTCTGCTGTTGTGATATTTGGCCACTTAAATTAAATTAAATTAATTAATATTCCCCAAACGAGGAGCTTAATTTGGAGTTTTCAAGCTGAAGCTAAGAAGCGGCCGTCGATTAAATCAGGTACATAAACAAAACTCTGCCTATTTAATTTTAGCACTTCATGCATAATCTTCTTCTACTCCAATTTTGAATTAAACTGTTGCATCAATGCATTCATGTCATCAGTTCGGCAAATAATCTGCCTCAATTAAATATGATTAAGCTTAAATGTCCCGGTTAATTCATAATCGTGGTATTAAAAGCCTAAATACGACAATATTGGCTAAAGCCTAGTTAATTAATAGCTATGGTATAATCCCCTTTATTTCGAACAATTCGGCTTAAGTCCAATTAATCAATAATTGTGGCTAAAAGGCCTTAATAAAACACGTTTTTCTTGGCAATAAATTGCCTACATTGTAATTCAATTGATCTCTTTTGGCAAACAAATTACCTATAAATAAGATTAGCCATTTTTAGCGACAAATCGCTTAAATCACTTTTGGCTAAAAGCCTTAAAATCAATCAATTTTGGTGACAATCGCCCAATCAACACCTTTTGGCAAACAAACTGCCTAAATCAACTCATTTTGGCAAGAAGCCTTCAAATAATCAATTTTGGCGACAATCGCCTAAATCACATCAATTTTTGGCAAACAGATTGCCTAAGTCATTCCTTTTGGCTAAAAGCCTTAAATCAACATTTTTGGCAACAAATGCCTAAAACATTAAATCAGTCAAAGCTTTGGCAAAATGCCTAAACAAAATGTACAAAGCATACACACACTCATGCATTAAGCATACCCATTCAAAGCCCTTTTAAAAAGGCCTATCGAACTACGTTGACTTTGATCTTCCATTCAAACGGAAGTACGTAGGCACGTTTGGGATTTAACCCCGAGCGGCAAGTCGAAATCACTCAAGCATTTCATTGGTCCAATTGCATCATTTACCCTGCAAAGCATTCATTCATCGGTTAGTTAATCAGCATAACATGGTCTCGGGATCCACCTCGGGTTCGTAGACTATGCCTTAGACATTGGGATAATTAATCTAGTAATTAGGTTAATTAAAATTGGAGTCAACTAAGGGTTTTTTCCTAGTTTACCCTAAAATAATTAAACAAGGTGGCGACTCATACATTCACGTGCATTTCTGCCCTTAGTCATATGCATTTTTATGCCTATGTTTCCGGGGGAGGGGTTCACAGTGACATATGGCTTTACTTAAAATTAAGTTAAGAAATTCTTGTGAAATTGTGTATATTAAATAAAGGAAAGATTTATGAGAATTAAAATTAAGTTAAAAAGAAAGAATGTGATTTTGAGGCTCACTTGGGATTTGTGAGTTCCAATGGGTGTCAAGCATGATTTAAGAACTCCCTATGCATATGTTTTTAAGATATATGATTAAATATGTATGAATATATGTTCTTATGCATGAGATTTGAAGTATTGTATAAATATGAAGACTTTAGTCTAATTACTTAGTTTGAATGCATATAAGATTCTCTAAGTGCTAAATGGTTTAAAGGACATGAATTGAGATAAGTTATGTGTAAGCTATATATGTTGGGATTCAATTTGAAATTACGTAGCAGAAAGAGATAATCATAACAAGATAATTATTCCAATAGGGATCCGTTTAAACGATTAAAACAATAAAATTTTTTAGGAGAATACCAGTTTTGCAGATTCTTCGAAACTTCAATCTATGTAGTTAGATTGTCGCAAACCACAAGTTGTCCAAGTGTCTGGCCTCTAGTAGTATCCACACGAATGGACAATCGAAAAACTCTAAACCTATTTTAAAGGATTGAGAGATTAAAGTGTATAATGGTGCTATATATCTTATGTTCTATATTTAAGTTTGTGGCTATGAGCAACAATTGTCTGTTAAACTATCTCTTAAACCTTATATATGAAAACCTTAGATCATAAATAAATTAATTATAATTATTTATTCAAACCTTTTAAATAAATAAATTATAACTAAAATATATATGTACCTATTTATTTATTTAAGCAATTTAAATAAATAAATCATAATAAATATAGTAATAGGATTTTCAGTTTAATCAATTATATTTATTTATCTAACTATTTAAATAAATAAATCATAATTAAAATATTAGGCTTATTTAATCTAAAATTTATCTTAATAAATTTTAGACATAAATCAATTAAGTCAATATTTAATAATTTATGTAAAACTGTAATTAAATATAAATTTCAATTTTGCCCTTAATATCCCAAAATTTATTTTGTAATCAAATCATACTTGATTCGATTTCTCGTTTTCACTTTCTCACATTCATTCTTATGTGTGTGACCTTCTAGATTCCAAATATGTTACTAACAATATAAATTAAATTAATTAATTAATATTTAAACGTCAAGTACATTATTTAGCAATATGTCATGACTACCCAAATATTTGGAAATCAAAGTGGTTTGACTTAACCTTTCAGTGCATGATTAAGCAGTGCAATTAATATCCTTTGATCATTAATGTTCTAATTTAGCAATTAGACATGAAGTGTGTCTGTTTTACTAAATCATGTTAATTCTCTTAATCTTAACCGTTGATCAGTTGAATGAAATTCCAAATCCAATTTGCTAATTTCATTTTACCTTGTGCAAGGATTTCTTAATCAATACTAATATAGAACAATTAAAATATTTTTTCTGATTTATTTAGGGCGATGAATCCTCTCTTAATTACAGAAATATCTCCATACAGTTCCTACAATATCCAATTAGTCATTGTTTATTATTCATGAATGAATAATGTGAACGAAGAATCAAAATATAATCATTCTCATACAAGATAGCTTAGTAATTTCAATTAAAGGATCATTTACACAACCATCATTTGAGTATTCCATAGACACTGGTAACTCTCCATATTGAATTCTCATGCAGGTCAACTCAGTGGACTTGTTCAAATAACAAACACCAACATTTTAGTTTTAGATATCACATATATCTTAGCTTATGAGAACACATGCTTCTCTACGGAAAGAACATAATATATACCAGTCTCAACAGCTCTAATCATTGTCCAATAATGAGGAGAACATTGATTAGGAATATTTAGAGACATTGCTTCAATGTAAAATAAAACTCATAATTATAACCACATTTTAATTTACTCTACAAAGCAATATTGTCTCATGGACTTTATATTTTACCAAGATTCAATCGATAGAATATATAAAATAAATAAATGTCTTTTATTACTAATAAAATATTTATTACATGAAATGTGATATCCAAAATATAACCAATCAAATTGGCTATAGGGCATATAACAAACAATATACTATCTGGAAAAGTGAAATTATGAGAATAGAAGCAAGTTAAAGAAAAAGATAATGAAATTATTGGGGCCCTTATTATATATATACTTGGTATGAATTCGATGCTTTGAATAAGATCACTCTATGTCTGAAAATGCTTAGCATATTTATGTTACTCTGATTATCTGAATATAGCTATGATCATATGCTTGGCATGTGGTGCCATCTATATGAGTGGACGCGCTCTATCTGTTTTTATTTAGCTTTTAAGGCCCTTTGCTTCTGTTTGGCTCTTAAAGCCCCTCTGATTCTATATCTAGTTAATTTGTTTTGTTTTCGAATTTTTCTAAGTATGTAGAAGGCCCAAAAGTCAAAATGAAATAAATATCTAAGAATTAAGATATTTTAGTATAAGATATTCTTGTAAAAGCATGTATTCTTATTTTAAATATTTAAATGTACTTATGACAACAGTATGCATTCTTATTTAAGATACTAAGAACTAGAATGTTAAATATAAGAAACTTTTGTAACTCATGATTTATGATTTTATTATAAGTATGTTACTTTAAATGCTTAAATGATGAATTTATGTATATATATATTCTTTACTTAAATACTTTGAATGAAGTGTATATGAGCCCTAGAAGTTATATATAAAAGAAATGATTCCATAAGGTGATATTACGTATAGAATATTCTACAAGTCCATATCTTATTCTTTTAGCTTAATAACATGTTAGTCTTGCTTTATATACTTTAAATGTCACTTTATCACTTGTAGATCATTGATTTACTATGCTTAACATGAATATATTTGAATTATCTGCCTTATGCATGAATGTTATCAATGATGATTGAATGATTTATGAATCTATATTGCCATAACAATATTATGGATGTATGAGATTATTGAGCACCACTGAGTTTATTCTCAGCGCATCGATGCTTATCACGCTCAGGTTGTAGACTCAGAGACTGCCGGTTAGAGTCCAAATTCAGCGTCAGAGCCAAAGACTTCATTTTAATTGACATAGTTTATTCTATTTCAGTTTATGTATTAGACATGACATGTAAATCTTAAATATTGGAGATTGTATTTGCTTAAAGATTTATTTATTAACTTAAACTCTAGAAGAATATGTATTTATGGTTTAGAACTTTTTATTATATGTCGAATGGAATATTGTAAGTGGAAAATTATTTGATTCTTAAACATATAAACAAGGTAATTATTACAAATAATTTTATTTAAATAACAATATAACTTAAGCATAATAATTATGAATGAAGGAATTTTGACTAATTAAATAAGAAAACCAAGCTAATATCCCTTATTATTTATTTGATTTGCTCTCTGGCAAAGCATAACGTACACTTAAAACATGGTAGGAACTAATATCCATTGTGTTTGTCAAATACATATTTTTTTTTTTCATCAAGGATCAGTAGACATTGAAGGAATTTTTTTGATTCTCGCCAAACAATTGTCTTTTGGTCTTGGATGAGGTAAGTACATTACTTTAGATTCAGGATTGAGACGCTCAAGCCTTTGACGTGAGGAAATAAATTTAATAATAATAATAAAGCAAGTAAAATTGAAAAGGATAAGTGTGCAAAATAAGTACTTACTGATATTTAAGGAGGAAATCATGTAGAAAAATAGAAATTTCAAGCTTAGCCAGATCTTTTCCAGGGCAGAACCTACTTCCTGCTCCAAAGGGAAGAAAAGTTCCTGCTTTTGTAGTGTGATTCTACATTTGGAAATTAAAGCAATCATTTTATTATTCTCATTTGTTAAATATCGAATAGAAGAAAAATGTATATATATATATATATATATGTGTGTGTGTATTAGAACGAACAGAAAGGGAGAATGTTGGGTTTGCAGAAAATACATCTACTAATTTTAAGGATTAATAAAAATATCATTAAGAATTTTAATTTTATTAATCGAAAAAATAATGGTAATGTAATTTTAATTGATGATATTAATTTTTTATTTAGATTTAAATTCTATTTGTTAAAATAAGAAATTATAAGATATATTATATAAGGTATATATTAAATATTGTAAGAATATAATATCTGTAAGGATTTTAATTTTATTGATTGAAAAATAATTGTAATTTAATTTTAATTGGTTATATTAATTTTCTAGTTAAATTTTAATTTATTGGGTAAAATAAGAAATCATATTATATACTAAATAAATTATATATTAAATATGATAAGAATATAATTATCTTTAAGGATTTTAATTGTACTAGTTAAAAAATAAAGGTAATTTAGTTTTTATTGGTTATATTTAAGTTCAAATTATATTGGATAAAATGAGAAATTTTATTATATAATATATAAGGTATATATTAAATATGGTAAAAATATAATATTTTAAGAATTTTATTTTTATTGGTTGAAAAATAAATGTAATGTAATTTTAATTGGTTATATTAATTTTCTATTTAAATTTAAATTATATTAGATAAAATAAAAAACTATATTATATACTAAATAAGGTGTATATTAAACAAAGTAAGAATATACTATTTTCAAGGATTTTAATTTAATTAGTTGAAAACAAAGTTAATTTAATTTTAATTTATTATATAAAATTTCTATTTAAATATAAATTCTACTGTATAAAATAAGAAATAATATTTTATACTAAATAAGGTGTATATTAAATATAGCTAGAATAACTATCTTTAAATATTTTAATTTTATTGGTTAAAAAATAAAGATAATTTCATTTTGATAAGAAATATTTAAATTAAATTCTATTGGATAAAATAAGAGATTATATTATATATTAAATAAGGTCAATACTAAATATAGTTAGAACATAATATCTTTAGAGACTTTAATTTTATTAGTTGAAAAACAGAGGTAATTTAATTTATATCGATTTTATTAACTTCTATTTAAATATAAAATTTATTATGTAAAATAAGAAATTATATTATATTAAATATAATAAAAATATATAAGAATTCAATTCAAGAATATAAGAATTCAATTCAATATGGTATACTTCTTAATCTTTGAGATATTATTTTACTTAAGTTATCATTATTTTTAATTTTCCACCTTATTTCAATTATAAATTTTTGTTTTTGCATTTCATTTTATTAATTTTTTTTGTAATATTCATTCATTTTATTTATTATAATCTTTATAATAAAATATTAAATAAAAAGCACCTAATGTATCGTTTATCTTTTTCCTCAATAACTGACTATCATTTTTATTATATCACAAAGAAACCAATCAATTATATTTAAAGAAAAATACAACTATAATATGTATTAACATGAGCAACGTATGTTGTCAAAAACTAGTGTATATATATATATATATATATATATATATATGGACTTACATCCCACCGTGAAGGATTAAATTCCATTGGATTTGGATAGATTTCAAGATCCAAATGAACACTTCTGTACCAAGTTAAAACTTTCCAACCCTTGGGGATTACATATCCTAAATGAAAAGGAATTAATTAATTATTATATCTTATAAGAGTGATTTAAAAATGAACGCTTGAGTTTAACAAGGTCAAGAATTTAACATATAGAAAAATACTTATAGGTAGGAGCAGCTATTAACCTCTATTTAAGACTAGTCATATACCCAAAAATAGTGCATAAATATATTCCATATAATATAAAATGCATGCAAGGCAAATATGGACTATGCACTCACCATCCAAATTAATATCTACTTTTGCCTCTCGAAAAAGTGCAAATGAGAATGTTACCAAACGAAGTGTTTCATCAATTACCTACAATTAATGGAAAACAATATGAAAGATATATATTTTGAGAGAATTAATTACATTGAAATAATTATCTATCGGGGAAAGAAACTTCATTTCTCGAGTTTCTTTAAGCATTAGTCCCTTCTGTGTTGGTGGCCTCCTTTTAAGTATCTCCTCTTGCTCTTTCTATAAACACAAGTTTATTAATTGAAATGTGATGCAGGACTTTTACTTATATATAATATAGGTAATACCTTAGCTTTTTTAAGATATTCCGGGTGTGCCTGAAGAAAAATTGTAGCCCACATTGTGGTATACGTAGAAGATTCATGGCCTGCATTCAAGTACATCAATAGAATATCAATGATTTCTTCATCGGCTTAATTTTCGACCATTTTCATCTTCAACAGCAAGCAAAGCGTCCATCATGTCTTTCTTAGTTCTGCTTTCATCCTTTCTTCGATTTCTGCGTTCGTTCACTATTAATTGGAATACAGCCACTAGATTCTTGCGTGCCTAAAATTTGTTTATTCATTTAAAATGAAAAACAGTTAGATAATCTATAAGGAGCGGCTGCCTTTGAAATCTCGGAATGAGCATAGTTTCATATTGAAAAAGAACAGCATAGGATACTCTTGGAAAATAATATTGTATCATAAAAAGATGATGCACCTTGAGCGCTTTATGGTAAGCAAACCCTGGAAAATTGATTACCATAGATCTGACCCCATAATTAAGTGAAGTATATTCCTTCTCCAAATCATCCATGACTGAAATGCTTTCAGAGCCAAGGAAGATGTGCATAATGATCTTGAAAGTAAGCTTTCTTAGTTGAGTCAAGAACTCAATCTCTGTCATAGAAGCCCATTCATCCAGTGCATATATTACATTTTCTTCAATGTATGATATATATTGAGATAGAGCTTCATGACCATTCAATGGAGTAGAAGTAATTCGTCGGAGACGCTTGTGCTCTTCATGGGAAATGGAAACAAAGGATTTCTTTCCAATCAACTCTTCGGTGGATTTTGGCCAACCTGGTTGAAATGCTTCATCATCTGTTAGTACTTTTCTGCATGTTTCTGGTGTTGTCACCAAGATACTGGGATTTCCAAACATCAAGGCTTTGTATACTCCACCACCCCCATATCTGCATCAAAGCCCATCGCTCCATCAAATATATTTTTGTATGTTAAAGCATAATTGGAGAAGAAACATATAATGAATGGAAAAATAAAATAAAAAAAAAGACCTGGCAACAAAGTTGCGCATGAAAGAATCTGGGTCAGTGGACTTGAAAGCTTTAAGAAAGGACCACATATTGCCAATGAAAGGCCAGCCCAAATCGCCTGGAGGCAGTGAATACTGAATTTCACCAAGTTTAGTTTCATAAAGCCACCAGTTAACTTTCTTTAGAATCCATTTTAGACTCCCCAAAGCACCTAATACTACTGCAAGCAGGACAACCCAAGTGGAATCTGCTTCTAGGTCCATTGTTTGATGTAATATTGTTCAATCCTTTTGTCACTGAAACTCTATTAATTTTCAAACTAAGGATCAAAATGAAGGATTTAAGACATAGTAGTAAAATCCAAACATGTATTTAAAGAAATGAAAACAAGACATAGAAAGAAATACAACACAATATAAGGTAATATTTCAATACTTGGATATATGAGTTGTTAAATACTATAAATGAGTTTCATATATATATAAGAAAAATGAAAGACTAAAGTATTAGAACACCACGGACTTTACAGACCATTACAATTTCACTATATTTTGACTTTTATGTCAATTTACCCCAGTTTCAACCTTTTGTAATAATAACATCCTTAATTGTAATTGAGGATGAAATTAATAATAAAAAATATTTCCATCTATTTTTTTTTTTTTACAAAATTAATAATAAAATAAGATTTTTATAATCACAACTCGTGATTGGTATATTTATAAATTAAAAATATGAAATTTGAGACATGTACAGTTAAAATAATTAAGAAAATTTTTTATTTTTTTGTTAAATGAAAATAGTTTAACTATATAATCAATCCAAAAATTACAATCATTAGGATTTTTCCGAACAAAAAATGTAATTGAAAAAATTATATTTTATTAAATTAATTTCTAAGCCATGCTTCGGGACTTTTACGTCAATAAAAAAATATGTTATTAAATTACTAATTAGCAAATTTATTTAAAAATTAAAATTTAATCTATTCTATGCAACATCAATCGGATAGATTAATGAAAATTGTTTCAAATTTTTATTTTCTAAGTTTTATAAATATCACATGATGATTAAAAATGACAAAAATACTTTTTTATTTGTAACAGCTTTAATTTAATTTTAATTTTATACATCTTGAATTTCATGTCATTTATAACAGCTTTTATAATCTTTAATATTTAAAAGATGGATTTCTTGACATAGGCAACTTAATAAATGTCAGAAATTAAGTTTTAATATTAATGAATGTCAAAAAATTTTAAAAACTAAGATAATGTCATTTTTGGTAAAAAAATAAAATAATAACCTCAGTGAATTTATATCACATTCAAACGCACATAAACCGGGTCAACCAAGTAACAAAATGAAGAAATAGGAAAGAAGAAAAATAAAATAAATAAACAAAAAAAAATGAAAGAAAAATAAAACTAAACAGAAAACGAAGTAATAAAAAGAAATATGAAGTAACAAAAAGAAAAAGTAAAAACAAGAAAACTATAATTGAAAAATGAAATACGAAATCTGTATAAAATGAAATAAAATGAAAAATTAGGAAAATAAAACAAACAGAAAAATTAAGGTAGCGTTTGCTATTGTTGTGGTTTCTAGTTTTTCCATTTAATTTTGATAAAAATAAAATAAAACATGTTTTTTTTTTAAGTGTTTAGATTTACTTTTTAACTTTTTTTTTTTTTTCAAAATCATTTAAAAAACAGAAACATGTTTTATAAAACTACAAATAATGGTTTATGCTATTGACAGACTTTCCTTCTTCTCTCTCTTACAAATATCTTAAATTTTAGAAATGTTTCTCTCTTTTCTTTCTTACACCTTCATAAACCTTGAAATTTATATCAGATTGAGATCTATTTCAAATTGGATAATTTACTCTATATTTGAATCTATTATCTTATCTAAAATATTCTTTCTTTTTTTTTTTTTTTTGTTTTCATCAAAATTTATTACTATACAACCAAAATTCTTCTCTCCTTGATGTTTTAGTTTACTTTATAAAAAAAGGCAGCCGAATTTGTAAGGTATTTTAATTTATTTTACAGAATTATTACTATTATTATTTATTGCATGAGCTATCATTATTTACTTGAAATTTTTTTTTTCAATTCTTTCACTTTTGTTGGAACTCTTGATTGAATTTATATTCTTTTATCATAATCTAACAATATAAATATTAGTTATTCAATAACTGATAGGTATTATTTTTATGGTATTTTTAATATAATTTTTATTAGAATTTTTAGTATTTTTAATTACTTTAATTAGTTTTTATTTAGTTTTATTTATGTTTTTGTTC
This sequence comes from Jatropha curcas, assembly GCF_041381405.1. Classification (NCBI taxonomy): domain Eukaryota; kingdom Viridiplantae; phylum Streptophyta; class Magnoliopsida; order Malpighiales; family Euphorbiaceae; genus Jatropha; species Jatropha curcas. The sequence continues at coordinate 8,964,630 of NC_143155.1, forward strand.
AAAGCTTTCTTGAATCATATTTCACTTGATCTTAAGGAATTTTGAAAGATTTTTATAGAAAACCAACCAACAATGCAGAGAAGACTGTATCCAAGCCGTGCCATATAGCACGCCCGAACTGAAGACCATATTTTGCCTTGGGCCGAGAATATCAGTTTCAGCCCATACCGCTTGCATGGACCCGCATGAGATGCTTTTCTGACATGTCAATCAAGTTTAAATCCTATTTAGACGCTGGGAAAGTCATAAGTGGTAAGAAATACAAAGCCTAAACAGTTTTCTATCTCCAAAAGATTTCTTACTCAATAAAGATTCACTTTCCTAAACCAACATGTAGATATTTCAGAAAAGTCTATATAAATAGAGAGACTAGCCATAGACAAGGCAATCATTCATTGTATTTACCATCTTTTTGTTCTATTGTTTTTCTCTCTCTCTAAGACTTCAAGTGATCAAGATTTATGTCAAGATTCAAGGAAGCCGTCCAGAATTATTTGTTGACTAGTTTTTATCTTTAAGCTCTTAATCTTGTTTTTACTTTTCATTATTCACATTGATTATGGAATTATTTTCAAGTTTAATTGAGTTTTATTTAATTACTATGTCGAACTAAATTCTCATAGTAGGGATTTGATGTAGGTTAATTTCTTTTCCAATTTATAATATTAGATTTCTTTTTCTTTGTTCAAAGTATAATTCATTATTGAACTTAATGCTTCTAGGTAGAGTTTTTTCCCTAGATTGATTTATTTCATTAAACACTGTCGGGAGAAGGGTTTTTGATATGAAAAAGGTAATAAATTACATGAGAATAATAACTTGATGCAGAAGCTATATGGTTTGACTCATGGGGGTTTTCATAAGTTAATGACCTTAGATTATGAATTCACAAAACAAACTATAAAATTTAATGATTTAATTATGTTTAATTGCGCTATTGGAAGATAGGTAATTAGATCGGGTTAAAATAGCTAACAATATATCGGGAGAGCTTATTAGTGATTTTAAGGTTGTTTCTCCTACTTGAACAATTAAAATTGATTATCAAATTAATAAAATAAATTGGATAGAATTAATTGAAGTCAAAATCCCCAGTAGTTTTTAATCCTTAATTTCTTCTTATCAAAAATTGCTTTGCTTGATTTCTTTTTATTCTCTTTTATTTACTGAAGTTAATTTCTTAAAATAATTCTCCTTATTGCCTTTTAAATAATAGTAGGCTAACATAATTTTGGTACTTGATATACAATCCTCGCAGGAACGATACTCTACTCATTCTATATTACTTGTTGTGATTTCGTACACTTGCAAAAATCACTGTCAATAATAAACTAATTATTGAAAAGCCATAAAAGAAACATATAGTAGTAAGTAAAAAAATGTTACTCCCTCCGTGCTATTTATATAGAGAAAAATTTTCTTTTTAGGCATTCTATTTATATAAACAAATTTTCCTTATATGGTAACTTTGGAACTAATGCTAAAACCAAAAGTCCAATATGTCATTGCTTTGGTTAATAGATTAAACATTGACTTTGAAAGTATTTTAAGAAAATGGCAGACGTTATTGTAATTGACATTTAATGTTCAAAATTGACTGAACCGTGTATTAAGATGTGATATTCAAGCATATTGCGCGCACAGATTAAATTTCACCAAAAAACTTATGCTTAACATTTAAATGTGCACATATAGTAAAATTTACTCACAACTTTAATAAATCCTGAATAGAGAAAAATTTTCCTCCACATGACAATGCTTCTCTCATCATTTATCACTTTTTTTGTTAAAAATTGGAGAAATTAGAAAGAAATCCACAAAAAGACCACCTCTTTAATCTTAGAGAAATTTTGACTCTCCATATAAATAAAAGGGAGGATAAACATATAGAGGGAAAAAAAGCTCAGAAAAAAAAAAGTTTTCAAAAATTAAAAATCAAAAAGTTTTGTTTTTTAAAAGTAAAAAAAAAAAAAAAAAAAAAAACCTTATTTTATATCACATGATAATAGTGCAGTTAAAAATTGACAAAATTAGAAGGATCATCTAAAACTGAAGGGAAAAAGAAACAAGTGCTTTAATTGCTTGTCATTAGCCATTATGTAAAAACTACAAACCGGATCATACAGTTTAAAACAGGACAGGCAGCTGCTAAGAGTGAATATACAGTTTATGAAGAAAGAATGAAAATAGTATTTAATGCTTAAAAGGAATTGTACAGTCCATTTTATATATAATGCTGCACCCAAAATGATCTCATATCTAGACCTTATATAGTAAAAATACACAACCAAAAATACAAAACTACTCTGCCTTGCATAGCTAAGAGGAAGTGAACATGTAGATCAGCCAGAATGTCAGTATCTAAGTAACCAAAGAATGTCTGATTTCATTGCGTCTAACATATTTTCCATAATTGCTGCCATTTACAAAGAGTAGTTTCATTTACAATATATTGTCTTGAACTTGCATGCCTCCATTTGATGAGCTGCAAGAAACAGAATTATTACACTCCATCTGAATAACAGACTTCATAGTATTACACAAGGAAAGCAAATCATTTATTGACGTATTGTCCACATAAAAAAAGAGTAACCATAAAATCTAAAGTCATCCCTATTAAAATAAAGGCTATTTCAATTTGAGCATCCAATCATAAGTTTTGGCTATTATTAAACATTGCAGTTAGAGCAGTGTTTTAGAATCCAATAGTCAGCAATTAAAAGCTATAATTGAAACATTAAGGTCCTGTTTGGCAACTGCTTTTCATGTAACTTTTAGCATTTTGACTAAGTTCAAAATGCTACCTTTATTATTTATAATGTTAGGTGGCTTAACGTTTATACTAATGTTTAAAGTGAGCTAGCCACCTTTCAAGAGCGTAAGCTTATTCTTGGCCTCCCTATGACAGCTAACAGCTACTAAAACAGTTAATTTTGCCGAACATGCCCTAAATATAGATCTTTCAACCACTAGCTGCCAACTGTCAGCATTTAACTGCCAACTACCAATTACTAACCACAACAGCTAAAAAAAAACAAGCACTAAGTTGAGAAGATCTAAAATAGCAATGTTTTCAAATTAGTATAATTCTTATGGTCATTTCTCAACTCAAAATAGGAATGTCAAGAAGATTGAAATGCAAAGGCAGAAAAATCTTAGTGACCCAAATTTATAGATTCCAACTAATAGTGATATTTTCACGAACATTGTATTAAACCAACTCCTAAAACTTATATACATATGTATATGTATAGCTCCTATGCTGCTTCAATTGCGTGATGCAATTCAACCAAAGGTATGATGCTTATGGGATCTTGGATGTGATGCCTAGGATTGTTTAGGTGTAAAGCGTAAACGATTTATCTTTCCATTTACTGTTCACACATTTACATGTTACAATTCACAAGTATTATTCACCAATTACTATTAATGTCACTCTTCACGAGTACAGTTCACCAACACTAACCACACCCGTAACAGCCACAGTTACTAAAGGCGTGCCTGAGGCCCTAGCACCTCTGCCAAAGAGAGGCAGGCAACCTCTTACAGGCACTTGCCTTCTTGCATAGACAAGTTCCACTTTCCAGGCAGAAGGCCCATAAAAGGTACACCTCTTACAAATCTGGTAAAACCAACCTTTTTCAGTACCAACGGCCACCAAAACGAGACTCAATTTGCCAATCTACAATAATTCAGCATTCATGTGCCGGAAGTATCATCTTTGTTGCAAGAAACTGGCTGAAATATGATAGACCTCAGCCAAAGCCGTTAAGGGTATATTCCAGAAGGTCCAAAGAAGGTCCCAAGATCAACACGGGGATTGCTGCCTTGGGAATTTAGGGAGACACATCAGCCACACCAATGATTAGGACACCTGTCCAAATTCAGTTACAAACAAGGGGGTGATCGTGTATATAGTACAGCAGAGGGCAAGGAGGAGGATCTGATAAAAAAATATTCCTTTTTCATTTGTATTGTTGGAGAGCTACTGCAGGCTCTTGGCTTGATTCTTAGGATTCAAGAATTTTCCCTTTTGTTCTAGTTTCTGTTTTCTTTCTTCTTCATTTTTAATATCTGAAGATTGTAATCTATAACACTTGACTCTGAATTGAAATACAGATTTCTTCTTCTCATACCCATTCTAGAATTCTTTGATTTTTTTTTTTTTTTTATTTTGTTATTTCCTTACTCTATCAATTTGGTCCGACGTGCTTCTGGATTCCAATGACTACTACACGATCTGATAGCCGTTTAGATAGAGAGGAATGTTTCAACCTTAGAAAACCGTATTAACTCCATCGACAATTCTCTCCACACCTTACAAACAGAGCAGTCTAAAACCTTCCACACATTAGAACAACGTCTCTCCTCATTTGACCAGAAATTTACCACCATTGAGACCCTACTCCACAACCTCTCTTCACAACATATCACTCCTCAATCAGGTGACTCCACAAACCCAAAACAGTGCACACCTTCTTCATCTTCTACACCCGACCCACTATACACTCAACACCCCACTATCACTACCCCACCTAAAACCTTCAATAACCCACAAACCACTAACCCAACAACTCATTCACAACCTTACCACCAGAATTTCACCCATAAAAACTCAGACATTCCCCAATTCAATGGAACAGATCTCGTCGGATGGTTTGCCCGAGTGGAACACTTTTTTGAGATTCACCATATCCAACCGGACCAGCGTGTCTCCACTGCCCTCATTACCACGGTCGGCGCACCCCTTCACTGGTTCCTCTGGATTCGCCAACGCAACCCTCAACTCACTTGGGAAATGTTGAAATCAGAGTTAACCCATCAATATGGTGGTGACATCGCAAACAACCCTTATGAACATTTGGCAGCAGTAAAACAAACTGGGTCTGTCGCTGCTTTCCTTGATGAATTTATAGCTCGCGCCACACAAGTCCCAGCCCTCTCCGATTGCCAGTATTTGGGGTATTTTCTGAACAGGTTGCGTAGTGACATCCGACTCCGCCTCCGCTCCAGGGATACCGTCGATCTATACAATGCCATGAAGGTCTCGCGAGAAATTGAAAGAGAACTACAATCATCTCCACTACCCAATACTTCTACCAGCTTCAACACCCAAACCCAGCCACTTACCCAATTTGGCATTGGCCCAAAGACTACCAGCCCATCCTCTTACAAACCCACAACCCATATCACTAGCCCCCAACCCAAAACTACCTCCACCAGCTCCATATCACAAACTCATCCTCCTTCTTCCATCAACGTTCCACTCTCCCTTCCAGTGCCACCCCACAAACCAACCACCACCACCCAAAACAACCGTAGCCGTGGCACAAGACAATACTCTCATCAAGAGTACCAGGAGCTACGCGCCAAAGGCCTTTGTTTCAAATGTAAAAACCCTTACGTTCATGAATGCCCAAAAAAATCCCTTCGAGCACTCATTGCGGGAGATGACGATACCCTTCCTATCAATAATGAGACCACTGAATCATCAGAGAACTCAGCATTGCTAAGCCCTGTGGAGTGGGACGAGATTCACTTCTCCAATATTGAACTTCCTATGTGTTCAATTGGCAGTATCACAAGACCCAAGACAATGAAGTTACAGGGAGAAATTGCGAGCCACTCAGTAATACTAATGATTGATAGCGGAGCTAGCCATAATTTTATCTTCGCAGAGCTCGCCCAACAATTGAACTTGAATGTATCTCCAACTCCAGTTTACTACGTCAAGTTAGGCGACGGGCACCGCATTGCTGCTACTGGGGTTTGTATGGGTCTTGAGCTTCAAGTGAGTGCCATAACCCTCAAAACTGATTTCTACGTCTTTCCCCTTAATGGTGTGGATTTTATTCCTGGTATCGCTTGGCTTGAAACACTTGGGAATATTCAGCACAATTGGGCAACCATGACCATGACATTCCACCACCAAAATCAAACCATCACGGTAACCCTTCCTTGTGCAAGACCCTTGCTTCTCCATACTCCCTCCACAAAACGACAGAAATCCTTTATTTTGTCCTGCTATGGCAATTGGAACCAATACAACCGCAATCACAAGCCTCCGCAAATCCCATACCTACAGCCCTACAAGACCTGTTGCAACAATACTCCAAAGCTTTTGCCGAAATCCAGAACCTTCCCCCAGAGCGCATCTCAGACCACCAAATTCCTCTTAATCCAGGCCAAGGCCCTATATGTGTCAAACCCTACCGTTACGGTCATGTACAAAAGGACGAAATTGAGCGGTTAGTGGCTGAGATGGTAGCTGCCAGTATTATTCGGCACAGCAGTAGCCCCTTTTGTAGCCCAGTATTATTGGTCCGCAAAAAGGACGGGGAGTTGGCGTTTTGTGTGGACTATCGTGAGCTCAACAAGGTAACAATACCCAACAAATATCCAAACCAGTGATTCAGGAACTCTTGGATGAACTTCATGGGGCTCATATCTTCACCAAATTGGATTTAAAAACTGGGTTTCATCAGATTCGGGTTGCAGCTCCTGATATCCACAAAACAGCCTTTCGGACTCATTCGGGACATTACGAATTCATGGTCATGCCTTTCGGCCTTACAAATGCACCAGCGACCTTTCAGGCGGTTATGAATCACATTTTTCGTCCATACTTGCGACGGTTTGTGCTGGTTTTTTTTGACGACATTTTGATCTACAACAGTGACTGGGACTCTCATTTACAGCATCTCTCCACTGTTTTGCAAGTACTGGTTGATAACCAGCTCCATCTCAACCAGAAGAAATGTTCATTTGGACAAACTTCAATTGAATACCTAGGGCATGTCATCTCAAGTACTGGTGTCGCTATGGACCCTGCAAAGATATCCAGTATTCTTCGTTGGCCCATCCCAAAGTCAGTGAAAGCAGTCCGGGGGTTTCTTGGTTTGACAGGGTACTATCGGAAATTCATCCAACATTACGGCCAAATCGCTCAGCCATTAACAACTTTGCTCAAGAAGGAGGCCTTAGATAAATTTTTCTGGACAGAGGCAGCCCAACAATCTTTTGATTTCCTCAAGCAAGCTGTCGTATCTTCCCCAATTTTGGCAATGCCCGATTTTTCCCAACAATTTGTTGTAGAGTCAGATGCTTCGGGAAGCGGCGTAGGAGCTATGTTAATGCAAAACTCAAGGCCAATCGCCTACTTCAGTAAAGTTACCTCAGATTGTTCCTCCAAACGATCAACCTATGACAGTGAACTAATGGCTCTGGTACTTGCCATCCGGCATTGGAGGCCCTACCTCATAGGGCGGCATTTCTTAGTTCGAACAGATCACCGAAGCCTTCGCCACCTCCTCAATCAGTCCATTACTACACCAGCGCAACAATATTGGATTTCCAAGCTTATGGGGTATGATTTCTCGATTGAATATAAACCAGGCAAACAAAATGGAGCAGCTAATGCCTTATCTCATAGTCAAGAGGAGGTCTACCTCCATTCACTTTCCATTCCACAATGGGTTGATTGGGAGGAAATACACAAGGAAATTATGGCTGACTTGTACATCACAGAGATACTTACAACCATGCAAGGAACAAATCCTCCAAGGCATTACAGTTTGGTTCATGGTCGGTTGTTCTTCAAAGGCCGTCTAGTTCTACCAGCTGCTTCACGATGGGTTCCTAAGCTGATCTCTGAGTTTCATTCTACTCCAATCGGTGGCGCCATTCTGGAGCATATAGAACATACAGGCGCATTGCATCGAATTTCTATTGGAAGGGAATGATGCTTACCGTTCAAAAACAAGTGGCTGAATGTCTCACTTGCCAACAACAGAAATATGAAGCTCAAAGTCCAGCTGGTCTACTCCAACCCCTTCCAATTCCAAGTCTTATATGGGCAGACATCTCTTTGGATTTCATAACTGGGTTGCCTAAGTCCAATGGGTTTGATTGTCTTATGGTGGTAGTGGACCGACTATCCAAGTATGCACACTTCATTCCACTCCGGCATCCTTTCATGGCCAAGAAGGTGGCTGCCATCTTCGCCAATGAAATCATCAGACTGCATGGCCTGCCACATTCCATGGTTAGTGATCGAGATCCCTTGTTTCTTAGCAACTTTTGGGGTGAACTATTTCGACTACAAGGAACCAAACTTAAGCTCAGCTCAGCATATCATCCGCAAACCGATGGTCAGACGGAAGTATTGAACCGTAGCCTAGAAGCCTATTTGAGGTGTTTTTGTTCTGAACAGCCACATACTTGGAGCAAATGGGTGAGTTGGGCCGAGTATTCATACAACACAAGCTTCCAAAGCTCAGCTGGCACCACACCATTCGAAGTAGTCTATGGCAGGCCACCTCCAACAGTGCAGCAATTTCTTCCGGGGGAAACCAAAGTGGAAGAGGTAGCCACTCACTTGCTTAGTAGAGATGAGATCCTTCGCAAGTTAAAACTCAACCTCCTCCGCGCACAGCAAATGATGGTGAAATATGCTAATCAACACCGCAGAGATGTTGAATATCAAGTTGGAGATAGAGTTTTTCTGAAACTCCAACAATATCGTCAGATGTCAGTTCAAAACCGGCCTCATGCCAAGCTTGCTGCACGCTACTACGGGCCATTAGAAGTTATAGGTCGAATTGGGAAAGTCGCCTATAAACTCCTGCTGCCAGATACATCTAGAATACACCCCGTATTCCACATGTCACAACTGAAAAGGGTTATAGGAGATCACAAACCTATAACGGATCTTCCTGTGAATTTACCCATTGATGAAGAACCCATGGTTGAACCAGAGCAGATTGTGCTGTCCAAAACCATCACCAGAGATAATATAGCTATTAGACAGGTCCTGATTAAATGGAAAGGGCGACCCATGGAAGAGGCCACATGGATGGATGCGTCCGACATTGCGGGCCAGTTTCCTCAATTCAGCCTTGAGGACAAGGCACATACTCAAGCGGTTGGTATTGATAGACCTCAGCCTAAGCCGTTAAGGGTATATTCCAGAAGGTCCAAAAAAGGGCCCAAGATCAACACGGGGATTGCTACCTTGGGAATTAAGGGAGACACATCAGCCACACCAATGATTAGGACACTTGTCCAAATTCAGTTACAAACAAGGGGGTGATCGTGTATATAGTACAGCAGAGGGCAAGGAGGAGGGTCTGATAAAAAAATATTCCTTTTTCATTTGTATTGTTGGAGAGCTACTGCAAGCTCTTGGCTTGATTCGTAGGATTCAAGAATTTTCCCTTTTGTTCTAGTTTCTGTTTTCTTTCTTCTTCATTTTTAATATCTGAAGATTGTAATCTGTAACACTTGACTCTGAATTGAAATACAGATTTCTTCTTCTCATACCCATTCTAGAATTCTTTGAATTTTTTTTTTATTTGGTTATTTCCTTACTCTATCAAAATATGACCAGACCAATTCCTTAAGTTGCTTGCGACCAGTATTCCAACAATTTTACTATGAATATGGTGTGTTCTTTTGATTAAATTGATTCAATTCCTTGAATTTATTTATGGATTTCTCACCGTGTTTTTGTGGAGAAATAATGTGGTATATACTCTTTAACTTTCTTTGAAATTTATATTTCTTTTTTGCCTCACCTCTCTCAGGCGCATGCTTAAGCAGAAGCGAGCATGTCCTGGATTTCCGGAGTCATCCTTGACCTGATCCACCAAGGAATTTTTGGAATCTACAAAAACATTCTAGGAGAGGGCTCATAAATGTCTTGCACCTCCGCTCCAGCACCCTTTGTTTCTTAGTGCACCTTGCACCTTTAATAACTATGATAATAGCCTTGCAAGCTTTCCTTTGTGTTTCTTTGCTTATTCAACAAATTCCTATACAAGCCCTAATTGTTAACCTAAGTATTCTACCATTCTAGCCTCCCAATAAACTCCCCTTTTCTTCTTTAGTTTTGCTCCTCAATCCCACCTTTTTATAAACCCTAATTGTCCTCATTAATTCTAGCTTTCAAATTAACCCAAAATTCAACCATAATAGCCAGCCCTTCTACCCATCCTACATCATATATTCATCTGCATTTCTCCCAATTAATAATCACTTTGCGACTGCTATATTTTGCACAACAAAGAATATCAGAGCTATTAGGTTAATATTGAAATCCAGCGGCTTTCCACTATGATGCTCTAATATACATCAGATTGCAAGGATTAAGCTGATTATGCTTTACAAAAGTGCAAAACAGATATCAACAAAATATATTGGCCTCCACAATTATGCTTTCTAACAGGGAACAAATAAATTTTGACAAGGTAACAAGATCAAGAGTAAAAAGATCTTACTCAAGTTCAAAAGTCATATTTTTTGCTTCACTTACAGCCGCCCTGACGGCATACAGTGTCATCTTCTTTACCTATTAAGAAAAGGAAATTGTGTTTCATAGTGCAGGCAATTTTAGAAATGGCACATTATTGACTGCACACAAAGCACTAATAAATATCTATTCCAATTTAATGAAAGAGAGCATAATAAAATTTAGACAAAACACTCGTTAAAAGCATCTCCTTAAGGAAGTGATAAATGATAATGTGTAAGAGTGTCCCGGCTTAGAAAACAATACAGCATATATTCACCTTAAAATAGAAGCTTCAGAGAAGCATTAAAGACAAACTGCAATGGTGTTCCATGAAAACCCAAAAAGCTGAGCAATTTCCAAAACCTAAATTACTAATGCCACATCATTATAAAAAATAACCAAACAAGGATAAATATATAACAACACCAACCCCACGAGACAAAAAAAGAAGTCACAAGAGAATAAGCATTTGGCAATCCTTTCTTCTTAAAAACCGAAATAAGTGGTCCCCACTTCCTAATTTTACTCTACTTCAGTCCGTCAATAAAATATTACTTCCTCCGTCCCATTTTGTTTTCATGGTTTAACAAAACACGCATATTAAAGATTTAGTTAACAAAAATTACTTTGCCTTTTTTTACCCTTAACTCATGAAGATATTAATAAAAGGCTTTCATTTAATGAACAATCATATGAGTTTATTATGGCAAAAACAATTGTTTAAATATATAAATTTAGAAACCTTGCAAATATTTTGGGACATCTAAAAAAGGAATAACAAGCAAACAAAACGGGACGGAGGAAGTATATACTTTTAGTTTGTAAGGTTTTACCTTGAATCTCTATTAATCCTTCAGTTTTAAAATGAAATAATTTTTTTTTTAATTCCTAAAGTCAAAAAATGAGGGACCAAAATTAAAAGGCCTAACAATCAATTTCATTCTAAACTTTTTAAATAGTCTCAATTTCACCCTAAATCAACCTTCATATCCTAAGCACTCTAAATTCATCAACCAAGTTGTAATTACATCTTTAATTACTTTTAGGGTGCAATTGCATCCTTAAATATTAAAAAAAATTAATAATTAAATATTATATTAAAAATATTAACAATTAAAATAATTAATAAATAATATTAATAATAAGTAATAAAAATAAGAATAAGTAATAAAAACTTTGTTGTATAACTTCACTCAAAAATAGAGAAAAAGATGGAAGATATATAAATAGGGAGTCCATTAGAGTTCGATAAAGGAGGAATGAAAGGACGATAAATGGCAGAATTCAGTATAATTACATACTGTATAGAGAATTTAGGAAGAATTTATGTGGAAATAGCCCCTCCCATACCCAACCAAGCATATAAGTAAGGACTCTTAAAGCACTGAATTAGTGAATTACAACAACAATCTTAAACTTATAATTTCTCATCCTCTATATGTATGCAAAGACAACTAATTTTAATGTCAAATTCAAGGTCATGAAGGGTGTAGAAAAAAAATACATAATACTTACCTCCAATTTGTCTTCTTTAGCTCTATGGTTCTTTGGAAGCATGCGGAACTCTTCTGTCAACCGAATGCATTCTTGAACATTGTCAGGGGATACAAAATCAAGGGCAACTTTTATGCATGACTGGACCAAGAAGAAAAAGAGGAAAGGAAGTAAGCATTGACATATATGTCATTAAAATCCAGATAACTCCCTAACAACCCAAAAGGATACCAATTAACATGTGAATCACATGTGACTAGTCATGATTTTGATTTGATATAGTTAGTCAGTTCTAAAATGTAAAATGATAGATAAATCCATACAAAGTTATTGATAGCATAACAAGCTCGTATATAAAATCAGTAGCTTTGATTTTGACCTGATATCTAACATACAACAATAACTAAGCCTTAATTCCAAGCTAGTTGGGGTCAGCCACATGGATCCAGTTCTTCTGTTCCGTTTGGTTTTGCATTAGTTCTTTAGAAAGAGCTGGCATATCTAGATCTTTCTTAATCACTTCTTCCCATATCATCTTGAGTCTTCCTCTCTCTTTCCTAGTCTTGTCTCCTCTAAGATGCTCCGTTTTCCTTATAAGAGCTTCTAACAGTCTATGCACATGGCTAAACAACTTAACCTTTCCTCTTTAATTTCAACCGGATATCTAACAATGCCAAATATAATTGCTAAGATGAAGAAACTATAAACATCTATCTTAATTCTCTCTAATAGGTGATTATCCGATTAGAAGAAGAATGCCTCACATTGTGACCACGAAGATTTTATTCTCCCTTAGAGTTTCTACACTTACACATTATTTTTGACATAAAAGATGTTTTTTGGAATTTTACAATTTATTTCTTTATTTATCACCAAAACTAATGGAAGATGGAGACCAAAAGGCAAATTTCAAATGAAATCACCAGAACCTAACATGTCACTTGCAAAGTTGCCTGGCTTGATAAAAAGACAATCAGATCAAGAAATGGAATGGAAAAGCAAGCTCATCAAGTATATACACACTGAATGCTAGAAAATCTAACCTGTCTATTTCTAACTTGATGTGGACATCCTGCTGGAATGAAAACTGCCTCGCCAAGGTGTTGCTCAAACGTCCAAGGTTCAACATCTGATCAAGAATTCATGGTTAAACAAGATTATGGAAATTTCAAATAATTAAAATGAATAATTGAGATAAATAATTTCTTACTGAACTCCTCCTTCAGCAGCCTTTTATGTCTCTCATTTAGGTAAAAGGTTTGATCATGAATAGGATGAATAACCTAAAGCAAACACAATACAATGGCTTAAAATGATGCAACTTACAATAATTCTATTGGTATTGATAGAAAAGTACGCACAGAGTTCACAGCAAGATTACTGATATGGCGAAATTCTTTTTGATGCTTCTTCAAGTACTCAATTAGCTTGGGTACATCTTGCCTACGGAAAATGTCCCAAACAGCACCACCATATTGAAGCTTTGCAGTGTGATTGTCTTTAAGAGATTTACTGGCCGTACTCATATTTAAATCAACTGACCCAAAATCCCTTGTTTCTCCTGCTACATCAAGGCTGGGGCATTGATCATGGTGATTGAGAGAATTAGAACAGTTTGTTTCCAACTCCATGCCAGTGATTTCATCTACTCCTTGATCATTAGATGTGCTTGTTTTCAAATTTTCAGATAACAAGTCATCCTTGACAAGGTCACTACATTCCGATGAATATCCATTCAACCCATCCTGTTCCTCAATCATACTATTCATCTTCTTCCTATCTTTGTCCCACAAGGAACTGGAATCTAGCATCTGAAAGTCAGAATTTTGCACCCTAGCATCTGTACTACCAGCCAACTGCTCATTGATATTTTCAGTTACCATAGTTTCTGTTGAAGTAGAACATTTTTGAGCAAACTGAATGCTACAGGATCCCCTAGTACCCAACTCATGAGATTTACTTTGTTGTTCATCAAATTTCATTTCCTGTATATATAATCGTTCCAGTGAGGAGTCACTCTCCATGGTATCCAATTTTTCGGATAATTCTGGATCAGTACCCTCATCTTTATGATGTCTTTTCCATGGTTTCCTTCCAAATTTACCTGGTGCGTTCTGGATCCCATCACAAATCTGATGCAAATCCTCATCTTCATATTGTTTTTGTAATTTGCCAATAATTTTACTTTGCCAATTGGGAATCTTCACTTCATTCATGTGAGTGAGTACATTAACCTAAATTAACAATTATTTTAGAAAAAAAAAAAAAGGCATGAGTTGGTGGAGATCAACTCAAAATACAAGATGCAACCAAGTTTTTGATACTATTTGATGCATGTCAAGTGATATAAATCAGTAGGTATATGGTGATCAAAAGGATCTACAAGTTCCCAGGTGAAGAAATGGGCTTGAAAGAAGACCCAAGGCCAATCAATATGATCCAAACATGTGGGTCTTGAGCCTTTTATTTAGTATTATGTTTTAATTAACATGATTGGGCCTGTTTGAACTGGGCTTTATCATTTAGTTTATAAGGTTTCTTAACTTATAAATACTAAGTTTTCAGTATTGTAATAGAGAGAACAATTTATCCATTTTATACAATTGAATTCAAGAGAGGCGAATTCTCTTTGATTCTTCATTGAACTTGCTATCAAACTAATCAAAATTATCAAAATAATTAAACTTTGTGGTGTTCAATCTTTTACCTTAATATCTTTGTTTCATATTACTAGCTAAATATTGATCAAGATACGTTATTCCATCCAAGCAGAAATTCCTACTTTAGGATTTCTGGTTCCTAATTTAGGATTTAGGGCTTATATATCAAATCTAATTATGGGGTATCAAGACAAAATTATTGGGGTTCCACATCATTAGGTATCAAAGCCTTGGCTCAAATAAGGTTTTATCTATTTTTCTTTTGCTTTTTTTTTTCCATTTGCTTTCTGTTAATTTCATTTTATTTTCGTTTGCTTCCATTTATTTTTGTTTCTTTTCATTTTATGTTTACATGTTTTTACATTAAATCATCTTGTTCTCATTCTTGTTCTTTTATTGAAGTCGAAAATTGTTGTTGCCATATTTCTTGTTTTTGTTTGATACTACTTATTTCTATTCTTGTCCGTTTATCATTATGTCCAACAAAGGTAGTAATGTAGAGATGCAAGATGAATTTTTTTATTCTTCAAGCTATATGACAATAGTTCAAGCACATGAATGTGATGTTTGGAGAGATAAAGGATAGATGGGAAAGATAAGATGCACGTATTGATAACATACAAAGGATGCAACTAGGGGTGGCCATGATTCCGGAACTGCCGGTTCTGGTTCTGAAACCGATAGTTCCAGTTCCAAATAGAGTGGAATCGGAAACTAATGATTCCAATTCGGGTTTTGAACCGGCCAGTTACGGTCCCTTAATGATTCCAAAACCAACAGTTCCAGATGAATCTCCAACCGGTTTTCCAGGTGGTTCGAATAATTTTAAAATCAAAAAATCTAATATACACAAATATCATTAACAATTGAAAGAAATAAAACATATTCTTTCCTTTAGTTTCTACATGGTATCAGAGCCATTGCCGTGAATTTTTCAGCAACGGTTTCAATTTGAAAAGTGGTCTGAGAGATACACACAGCACCACTGGAAGTGGAAGTTGGTCGTCACCGCCCGTCTCAACAGGAAGAACAACCGCTGATGGCACTCCGTCCAAACCGCGTCGTCGTCTGACCACGCGCATGTGCATACGCGCCTCCAGAAGATTCTGACTATTCCTCACACGCCGGCACGTGCGGCTGTTTCCGGAGACGATTCTTGTTCCGGCGACCTCAACTCGGTGTGGCGACTCATACCTACTGGTTCTTCAACACCAATTTTGCCTTTTTTGGAATTTGTTTTTCCTTTCCACCACTACTGCTGCCTTTTTTTTTTTATCGCTACTGCCGTTTAAATTTTTTTTTTTTTTTAAGATATGGTTGACGAAAAGAAGGTAGATATGGTTTTTCACTCAGAGAATCCCTCACTTCAGATTAGTCGGGTGAAGTTAGATGAAACAAATTATCTGGTTTGGTCTCAGTCTTGTTTATTATTCATTGAAGCTAGAGGTTTGCAGGGATACCTTGATGGTGGAGCAACTAAACCAGTTTCGACAAATCCGGCCTTTAACAAATGGAAATCCGAGAATTCTCTTATTATGTCTTGGTTAATAAATTTCATGCAGCCAACTATTTCCCGAGGATATTTGCTTCTTGATACAGCTAAGAAGATATGGGATGCTGCTTCACAGACGTATTCACAAACTGGAAACTATGCTCAGAGGTGTGAATTGTGACAGAAAGTTCATGAAACCAAGCAGGGAGATCTGACTATCGCTCAATATTTTGCTAAACTTAGTGGGTTATGGCAGGAACTGGATTATTATCAAGACTTTCAAGCAAGATGTACTGATGATGCGACTCAAGTTCAGAAGTTGATTGAAGTAGAACGTGTGTAGGTTTTCAAATCAGGTCTATCCAATCTTATATTGTACCTCCTAAAGTCTTTGGTTGTGTTTGCTTTGTTCATCAGAATGGTCTAAGCAAATTAGATTCTAGAGTCTTGAAGTGTGTTGTTGGTT
The DNA here is from genome assembly GCF_041381405.1 of Jatropha curcas. Lineage (NCBI taxonomy): Eukaryota > Viridiplantae > Streptophyta > Magnoliopsida > Malpighiales > Euphorbiaceae > Jatropha > Jatropha curcas. Next base: position 8,981,033 of record NC_143155.1, read on the forward strand.
ACTCTACTACTCAAAAAGGATACAAGTGTTATCATCCTTCTTCTAGGAAATACTTTGTGAGTATGGATGTTACCTTTTGGGAGTTTGAATCTTATTTTCCTTCCCAGTCACCTCTTCAGGGGGAGAAATATCAGATGGAAGAGGTGATGGATGACATTTCTTTCCAGGGGGAGATTCCTATAGACATAGATAGTAAAAGAAAGCAACCACCCAAATCTCTAGGAAGATTGGATGGACCTAATTTGAAAACCCACACACATTCTACTTCAATCAACTTCTGAACTTGAGTTGCATCATCAGTACATCTTGCTTGAAAGTCTTGATAATAATCCAGTTCCTGCCATAACCCACTAAGTTCAGCAAAATACTGAGCGATAGTCAGATCTCCCTGCTTGGTTTCATGAACTTTCTGTCGCAATTCATACCTCTGAGCATAGTTTTCAGTTTGTGAATACGTCTGTGAAGTAGCATCCCATATCTTCTTAGTTGTATCAAGAAGCAAATATCCTCGGGAAATAGTTGGCTGCATGGAATTTATTAACCAAGACATAATAAGAGAATTCTCGGATTTCCACTTGTTAAAGGCCGGATCTGTCGAAACTGGTTTAGTTGCTCCACCATCAAGGTATCCCTGCAAACCTCTAGCTTCAATGAATAATAAACAAGACCAAGACCAAGCCAGGTAGTTTGTTCCATCTAACTTCACTGGACTAATCTGATGTTTGGGGTCCTACTAAAACTGTCTCTCTCTCTGGTTATAGATGGTTTGTGACCTTTATTGATTGTTGCACTAGATTGACGTGGGTTTATTTGATGAAAACAAAAAATGAAGTTTTTTCGTGTTTTCAGAACTTCCATAAAATGATTTGTACTTAGTTTGATGAGCATGTTAAAATCCTAAGAACTGATAATGGTACTGAATACATGAATACAGTTTTTCGTACCTATTTAGATTCTAATGGTATTATACATCAGACTAGTTGTGTAAGTACTAGTGCACAAAATGGAGTAGCGGAAAGGAAAAATCGGCATTTACTGGAAGTAGCTAGGTCCCTTATGTTCACTGTGAATCTTCCCAAACCATATTAGGAGATGCTATTTTGACTGCTGCTTACCTTATCAATCGTACGCCACTTCGTACTTTAAATTTTAAAACTCCATTAAAGGTTCTTCAAGGAAAAACTCTTATAATGTATCTCCTAAAGTCTTTGGTTGTGTTTGCTTTGTTCATCAGAATGGTCTAAGCAAATTAGACTAGAGCCTTAAAGTGTGTGTTTGTTGGTTACTCTAGTACTCAAAAAGGATACAAGTGTTACCATCCTTCTTTTAGGAAATACTTTGTGAGTATGGATGATACCTTTTGGGAGTTTAAATCTTATTTTCCTTCCCAGTCACCTCTTCAGGGGGAGAAATATCATATGAAGAGATGATAGATGACATTTCTTTCCAGGGGGAGATTCCTATAGAGATAGATAGTAAGAGAGAGCAACCACCCAAATCTCTAAGAAGATTGGATAGACCTGATTTGAAAACCTACACATGGCGGACTAATACAGATACAACCATGGAGCATGAGACCTCTGATCAACCGTCCTCTCCAATTTCAGTCCCTGAAGATACAGAAGAACAAGAACTTGGTGAGTCTTCTTTAATTCCTGTTGATTCTAATCCTAATCTTGATTCTAGTCCTTCCGACAATGACCTTAATATTCCTATTGCTCTTAGAAAAGGAGTTAGAACATGCACTAAAATCTCATCTCCCATTTTATATCCTATAATGCTCTGTCCCCTTCCTATAGAGCCTTTGTTTTGTTTGTTTCTTCTGTTTCTTTACCGCAGGATTGGCAAGAGGTATTACAGGACTCAAAATGGAAGGCTGCAATGGTTGAGTAGATGAGAGCTTTGGCAAAAAACGAGACATGGGATATTGTAACTCCTCCACCAGGAAAAAAGCCAGTTGGATGTAAATGGGAGTTCACAATTAAACATAGGGCAAATGGTTCAATTGAGAGGTACAAAGCTAGATTGGTAGCCAGAGGATTCAATCGGACCTATGGAGTTAATTATCAGGAAACATTTGCCCCTGTAGCCAAGATGAACACAATCAGAATTTTGTTGTCTTGTGCAGTCAATCTTGACTAGGAGTTACATCAATTTGATGTTAAAAATGCTTTTCTACATGGTGATTTGAAAGAAGAGGTGTATATGGAGATTCCTCCTAGATTTGATGATGAAAAAACCAGAGGAAAAGTTTGCAAGCTGAAGAAGTCATTATATGGGCTGAAACAATCACCAAGAGCATGGTTCGAAAGGTTTAGTAAAGCTATGCTTTCTTTTGGGTATATTCAGAGCGATGCTGATCATACTTTGTTCATTAAACATCATGAAGGTAAGATCACATTGCTTATTGTTTATGTTGATGATATAGTGATGACTGGAAATAATGAAGAAGAAATGACTAACTTGAGAAATTTGTTAGCTAGGGAGTTTGAGATTAAGGATTTGAGAAAGTTGAGATATTTCCTTGGGATAGAAGTTGCTAGGTCAGAAAAAGGGACTTTTATTTCTCAGAGAAATAAAGAAACTGGTATGTTGGGATGTAAATTTGCAGAATCACCTATTGAAGCCAATCATAAGCTTCAAGCTGGAGTGGGAAGTTCAGTTGATGTTGGCAGGTATCAGAGATTGGTCGGGAGATTGATTTACCTTGCCCATACTAGACCAGATATTGCCTATGCTATAAGTTTAGTGAATCAGTACATGCATGACCCTCGGGAGTCTCACTTAAAAGCAGTGCATCAGATTCTAAGATATTTAAAATCAGCTCCAGGTAGAGGACTTTTATTTTCCAAACACGGCTATTTAATAATAACAGGCTATACAGATGCGGATTGGGCTGGTTCCTTTGATGATACGAGATCAACCTCAGGTTATTTTTGTTTTTGTTGGAGGAAACCTGGTCACATGGAGCAGCAAGAAGCAAGCTGTTGTTGCAAGGTCCAGCGCAGAAGTTGAATATAGAGCTATAGCACAGGAAATCTGTGAACTTCTATGGTTGCGCAGATTAATGGAAGAGTTAAAGTTAGTTAAAACAATAAATATATCCTTATTTTGTGATAGTAAAACAGCAATCAGTATTATGAACAATCCAGTCCAGCATGATCGAACTAAGCATATAGAGATTGATCGTCACTTTATAAAAGAGAAGATAGTTTAAGGTTTTACAAGTTTCTCCTATATAGCTTCAAAAGAGCAACTAGCTGATGTTTTCACAAAGGTTTTACATAGCAAGTTGTTTCATCCTTTAGTTTGCAAGTTGGGCATGAGTAATATCTATGCACCAACTTAAGGGGGAGTGTCGAAATCTTTGTGATTAAAGTAAATATTGTGTTTCTTAGTTTAGGTTTATTCCTAATTAGTGGAAAGATTGTGTTTCCTAATTTAGGTTTATTTCTATTTAGATTACTTCCTATATTGGAACAATTTTTTTTGTATATATATAGTGGAGTAGAGATTGAAAAATATAACACAATTGAAGAAATAAAACATATTTTTTCCTTTAATTTCTACAAATGATCCACCTAAAGGAGATGCTAGGCAAATTTGGCTTATAGAGGATGCTTAGTTATTTTTACAGCTTCAGAATTCAATTGACAGTGAGGTAATTGGTTTAATTAATCATTGTGAGTTTGTTAAGGAGCTGATGGATTATCTTGAATTTTTGTACTCGGGAAAACATAATCTGTCTCGTATGTATGAAGTCTGTAAAGGATTTTATCAAGCCAAACAACAAGATAAGCCCCTTACAACTTATTTCAAGGAATTTAAGAAGATATATGAGGAACTTAATGTTTTATTGCCTTTTAGCCCCCATGTTAACGCTCAACAGGCTCAGCGAGAACAAATAGTTGTGACGAGTTTTCTTGAAGGTCTTGATCCGGTTTTCGAAACTGCCAAATCACGGGTTCTTTCGACATTACCTCTCTTCAAGAGACTTTCACTAGATTATTGCGTACTGAAGGATCTCATACCCCTTCCCCTTTTGAAAAATAGTACTCTTGTGAGTCTTAATCAGGTAGCTAAACAGCCAGGAAACAGAGGAAGAGGGGGAAATAACCATAGTCATGGAACAATTAATCAGGAGGCGAGCATTATTATTTGTCATTATTGCCATGAACCTGGTCAGACTAAACGGTATTGCAAGAAACTAATAAATAAGCTGCCAAGGGCAAATATGGTCACTCAAGATTCTGCAGTTGCTTCTTCTGACAACACTAACAATTTCTGATGTGGAGTATGCTGTGCTCTCTAGATACCGTTCTTCTAAGTCTGTTGATTCCTCAATTGTTGCTGCTACCAATTCCGGTACTCCTAATACATGTCTTATGTCTACCTCATCAGAATAGGTCATTGATTCTGGTTGCACAGTTCACATGACAAGTAACCCTAGTCTCTTATCCTCATTAAAAGAACTTGAACAATTTAATTGTCATGTTACTCTAGCTGATGGGTCCACATCTTCTGTCAAGTATATTGGCATTGCTAATCCCATCCCATCTCTTCCCTTGTCTTCTTTTTCTGTTTGCCTCGTATTTCGTTTAATCTAGTCTGTTAGCAAAATCACTCGTATACTGAACTGTTGTGTTAAATTTTATCCTACTTATTGTGTGTTCCAGAATCTTTTGACGAAGCGGATTATTGGTAGAGGACGTGAGTCTAGTGGCCTTCATCTTCTGGACGAACAAATTTCGTTAACTCTGGCTTGTGCTGGTACTCTATCTCCTCTTGAGGTTCATTATCGTTCGGGCCATCCTTCATTGTCTACTTTAAAGAAGTTGTGTCCGCAGTTTCAGCCTTTATCAGTTTTAGAATGTGAATCTTGTCAATTTGCCAAACATCATCGATTAGCTTTAATTCCTTAGAGTCAATAAACGAGTTTCATCCCCTTTTAAGTTGGTTCATTCTGATGTTTGCGGTCCATGTCCTGTTATTTCTAAAACTAGATTTAGGCATTGTTACTTTTGTGGGTGATTATTCTCGTGTTACTTGGTTATTTTTATTGAAAACTCGTTCTAAGATATTCTCTATTTTTTGTTCCTTTTGTGCTGAGATTAAAACTCAATTTAATACCTTTGTTCGCATACTGCAAAGTGATAATGCTAAAGAGTATCTATCTAGATCCTTCCAATCATATATGTCACAAAACGGTGTCACAAAACGGTATTCTCCATCAAACATCTTGTGGTGATACTCCTCAAACTGTAGAAAGAAAAAATCGACATCTTCTTGAGGTTGCTAGGGCACTTCTATTCCAAATGAAGGTCCCTAAACACTTTTGGGCTGATGCTGTTTCTACTGCATGTTTTTTTATCAATCGCATGCCTTCTTCTATGTTCAATGGTGAAATTCCTTATAGAGTCTTGTTTCCTTCTAAGCTTCTGTTCCCCATTGAAACTCATATTTTTGGTTGTACTTGTTTTGTTCGTGATGTTATCCAAATTAGATCCAAATTCCCTTCATTGCATTTTCCTTAGGTATTCTCGGCATCAAAAGAGGTACCGTTGTTCCTCTCCCGATCTTTACCGTTATCTTGTTTCTGTAGATGTCACATTCTTTGAGAATACTCCTTTTTTTCTTCTTCTATATATAAGAGTGAGGGGGAGGATGATGAGCTTTTAGTATACACTATACAGCAACTTCCTAGCTCTCCTATTCCTGCTCATATTCCTAATCTTGCACATGCTCCTGCTACAGCGTCTGCTACTCCTATTCCTGCTCCTGCACCAGCATCTGCTCGCCCTCGTTTTGAACAAGTTTATTCCAGAAGACCAAAGACTTTTGACTCACTTCCCCCACCTATCGCTTCAATAGAAGATTTGGTTCCCTCTACTCAGCTTGAGCCTGTGCCATCCACTCCTCAATCAGACCTTGACCTTCCCATTGCTCTTCGAAAAGGTAAACGCGAGTTTACCTATCTTATTTCTTCTTTTGTCAATTACGATCATCTTTCTTCTACACCTCGTTGTTTTGTAAGTAACCTAGACTCTGTTTCTACCCCTAAAACTGTTGTTCAAGCCTTGTCCCATCCTGGTTGGTGCGCAACAATGATAAAGGAGATGGCTGCCTTAGATACTACTGGTACTTGGGATCTTGTGCCTCTCTCGGCAGATAAGAAAGCTATTGGTTGTAAGTGGTTTTCACTGTTGAAGTGAATCATCATAGGTCTGTTGCTCGTCTCAAGGCTCGTTTAGTTGCTAAGGGCTATTCACAAATTTATGGCCTTGATTACTCAAACATTTTTTCTCCTGTAGCCAAATTGTTTTCTGTTCGTTTGTTTATTTCTTTAGCAGCTACTTTTGATTGGCCTTTACATTAGCTAGATGTTAAGAATGCCTTTATTCATGGCGTTCTTCAGGAGGAAGTTTACATGGAGCAACCGCCAGGCTTTTTTGCTCAGGGAGAGTAAGGTAAAGTGTGTAAACTTTGTAAATCTCTTTATGACCTAAAACAGAGTCCTCAAGCTTGGTTTGGTAGATTTTGCGATATGGTACACCAATTTGGCATGCAAAAGAGTACTTCTGATCATTCTGTATTTTTTTAAAAGTACTAAGACTGGTTTCATTCTACTTGTGGTTTATGTTGATGACATTATTATTATGACGAAGGGCTTTTTTTTCTAACAATGGTCATCTGAAAATAGAAAGCATATATAGATGTTAATTGGCTTGATCTCCTTATGATGGGCATTGTACCTCAGGATATTGCACATTTGTTGGTGGAAATCTAGTTTTTAGGAGAAATAAAAAAGAAAGTATGGTTGAAAAGCCAAGTGCAGAAGTTGAACAGAGTCCTGGCACAGGATACATTTCCAAGTGAAACCATAATTCCTATATTATGATGAAATGGCTGTCATTAGTGTTGCTTGTAATGCAGTTCAACATGACCTACTTAGCATATTGAGATTGATCAGATTTTTTTCCAAAGAAAATTTATATGATCATATTTTGAGTGCTGATTGTGTAAATTCAGAAAAATCAATTAGCAGATGTGTTTACTAAGGATTTGCGTTAAGTGTTTCATTCTTTGGCGTGCAAGATAGGTATGAGAGACATATATGCACCACCTTCAGGGGAAGTGTTCACAGTTGTATATGAACTTAGTTTTAGGAGTTAACAATGTTATTTAGGTCTGAATTTGTTAGGGTATTTTTGTAGTTCTAAATATTATTAATATAGATTTACAGGTGTAGAGTACAATGAGAATCTAGAACCCTTTCTATGTAGTTTATAGCTCTCTAAATCATCGCTAACCTTACACATCAGTAAAAGAGTCATCGACCATGCAAATATTTTGCAGAATATAAGGACATAACGCCCGATTAAGAACTATGCTTTAACATAAATGTTTAATGAATAAAATCGCTATGTTTAAGGAGAAAGAGGATAAGAATGGATGATGCAGAAACAAAGTTGAAAAAGCAGCAAGACCTTAAACCTAAATATAAAGCAGATATTTTCATTCAGAATGTATTGCATACCGCATCAGAAATGTCGCAATGCAGTTTTGTCACTGAATCACCTCTGCCAAGTTCTTCTACAGATCCATAAGCAATGTACGTTTTGGGTCCCAAATCTGGCTTCAAGACAGCAGGAAGCCCTGTTGCCAGATTTAAAACACCAGATTTTGGATGGGTATACTCACTAAAGGGAAGCATAGCAATAAATTCAGCACCGTGTCTTGGCAAACATTCTTCAAATGAGTTTGATGGGGGCCAATCCTTCAGCTTCAGCATCTCTGGCCACCCATTTCTATACCTACGACCCTCTAAGTAGCCTCTGAAGAACTTGAAAATATTAATTTCAACCTGCAGCACCAAGAGAAAGCACATAGCTTAGTCCATGAGTTAGAAGCAGAAGAAGTGAGTTCTCAGTCGAAGACATGGCCAACCGCATGGAAACTTATAGTAGCATTACCCGATTTGTGGAAGTGCATGAGCTCCCACGAGAATTGATTAAGATGCTATAAAATAAAGAAATAACCAAATATACCAAATTTCACTTCGTTGCCATGCAAACGTAATTTCATTGACATGCAAATTACTAAGAATCTGTATTTGTACACAAGGGCCACTTACAAAGGGAAGATTTTACTCCAAGGTGAATAGTATTTGGTTTAAACATTATTACCAAACTGAACCAAGTTAATTTAGTTTCAGTTATTGTTTAAGATGCATAACTCAGTTCATCTTGAGTTCAGAATTTTTCCTTAAAAGTCAGCATAACCAAAGTACAATGTTTATTTCATTTTAGATTAATCATAGTACATTTGCATATAGTTTATTGTTTTTGGCTTGTTCCTTGGAGCAGTGGCTCCCTCCTGCTTACAAAAACCTAAAGACTAAGCTGATGGATCAGTTATTAGGAGGTCCTGGATGGGTCAACTCAAGATATCATAATGGTGTTATCAAATGCATTTCTTCAAGCGCCACATTTCTTTTCTTAATAAAATAAAATGAAGTAAAACCTAGAAGTGGTTGCACCAAGGAAAGTGCTCTGGTCCACAAAATCTGACTAGATAAATAAAGAATGGTGAGGGGAAAACTTGAAAAGTTGGTGATGGCTTCAATTTATTCATGTCATAAAATAAATCTGAATGCATTTATTATGTCCACAATAGTGGAGAAAAATATGAAATAGATGATAGACAAACTACAAGATACTAAAAGAAACATGAATTTTGTGGCTAGGCTTGATTAAAGAAGAGGAGATATCTGTATTATCTGTGAGTGAACGAGCATATGTTCACATAAGTAAATAAAAATCAATTTGCTTTTAGAGGGAAAAAGAAAAGAACCATCATGCATAAACTGAACAGAATACTCCATCTGAAAAAAGAAATGCATATAGAGTTGTCAATTTAATTGAAGAACTTTATCTTGGCAACTTTAGCCTATCAGATGCAGGAGTAAAAATGCAGAAGTAAAAGTCTAATTTTTTTACTATTCATGAAACTGTAGCAGTTTTATAATATTGGGTCACTAAGTATTTCTGTTATTTGGTAAAAAGTTGGAAAATGCTGGGATCTATGTTCAAAGTCCTATTCTCATTAGTATCTATGATTAAAAAATAGTTCAATTCCTTATTCTATTTAGATATTGTCCTATAGAAAAGGGCTGTATTATTCTATTCTAGGGCTGCTTTTGGGAATTTCAAATAATAAAAGTGGTTATTCATTACTGTATAAACTGACAATTTGTCTGTTTCAGCGTCACCTTTATTTTTTATCAATCATCTAAATTGATAATTTTTTTGCAATTAAGGCTCCATTTGTCTTTTAAAAATAAACTATCTTTGGAAAATATTATCCAAATAATTCATTTTTCCCAGCAACATTGAAAACTAGTTAAAAAATATTAATAATTTTTTATTTTAAACATTTATTTTTAAATATGAAAAAAAAATAAGAAAAATTCATAAAAGATGATAAAATTGTGATTCACAGGTGGTGGTGATGGTGGCTAGTGATTGATGTTGCTGGCTTGTGGTGACCGGTGACTGATGGTGGTGGTTACCGAATTAATAAATATGTATTTATGAAGTTATAATAGATTTGTCTACATCAAAAAAATGTTTTTCGCTTTTAAAAATGAAAAGTCATTTTCCTTAAAAAATGACTTAATTTCCCCTTTAGCTAGTAAAATATTTCCATTGACGGGTAACATCAGAAAATCGAGAAGATATTTTCCAAACAAGTTGTTTTCCGGAAAAAAATGAAGCCTAAGTGTATTCGGCTGGAATGTCTTGGCAGAGTATCAAAATGAACTATTTAAACTCGTTTTTCCACTTCATTTATTCCTCTAGATAATCATTTTTGTTTCTTTATTGCATTCTCTCTCATTTTTGTTAATTTTGTTTTAGAATATGAAAAGCAATTATAAAGAATTCTAAGCTTTCTTTTTTCAAAGAGAAGAAATATAAAACAAACAAAAACAAGCGAAGAAAGAGAGACTAATGAAATGAATGTTTACATATAAGATAATTTATTAAGTGAAATTGTACTATTTTAATGTTCAACAAAAAGTTGCAGCCAAATGCACTTAAATTTATTCGTACAAACACTAAATTGATGTGAATTTTTTGGTTCAAACATTTTTTTGATAAAAAATATAGACACTTAAATAGAAAACTAGCAAAGTTCAGACACCAAATATATAATTATCCCTTTATTTTTCTGGTTGCATTGCTAGAAGATTCAACCCGTCTTTGGTTTTGAATTATGATATATGATTCTCTCTCTTTTTAACTATTATCTTGTCAATTCTGAAACCTAATTAGAACTAGGGTTGTTTTTGCTACATCATTACTCTTCAACCATGATGTTAATTAGATGGAAGTTCATCATTATCTGTTAGATAATCTACATAATGGTATAAATGGCTGCATTTGTGCTCATATGAGTTGTTATAAGATGTGTGCTCATGTAGCAAAATAACATAGAGAGCAAACCTAAAGTTCAAGAAACTAACAAGGTATTGCTGGCCCCAGAAGCAATTCCGTTAATAACAAAAGCAATAATTGCAAATGCACAAAATGCAACTTCAAACATTCAGAAATGAACTCTTACCTCACACCAGTCAAGGCAATCAATGGCTTTAACCCTTTGTCCTTCGGCTTTTAATATCTTTTGTGCACCTCTAAGAGCTCTCCACATAACCATTGGTTCCCAACTAAGACCAGATGTTTTTTCAAGCACATTTCTAACAATAACAGGTTCACCCCTTGTCCAGTGCATTTGAAAATGCTCAATCTCATTGTTTCCCAGCCGAAGAGCATTTGGACAGTAGAGAAAGTTATCATCACTCTTCTCCCTATGTGCTGCCTTCCTCACTTCAAAATCTTTCATTCTGCAGTCAGTAGAACAGAAAGGACGGCACAAGTGGCATCCTTGGAAGAAATCAATACTGGGTGGACTATAATTAATAGTAAGTTCCTCCACGCTCTTAATCAGCTCCTCAACCATATTAGCTTCAAAGACACGTTTCAGTAAAAGCATCCCAGTACCACAACCTCCCCGTGCTTTAGGAGGGCAAGGAATCCTTTCATCACTGTCTGCTCTCCAATCAGGGAAGTCACACGATGAATCAGCCACATAGTTGTTTTCTGGATAGGAAACTTGGGTCTCCCAGCCGAATCTTTTTCTTTTTGCAGTTGTCTGGTCAACCAAATCCGGACCATTTGCTCTTTCAATAAATTGATGGAGTGAAGATTCTGCTTCATTACCTCCAGGCTGAAATCCTTTTCTAATTTCCGCACAGCAAGTGAGACAGAGATCATAAGAACACTCAGGATTGGAGCAGCTTCTATGGAAGTTGACAATCGATGTGCTGCAATTGTCACTGTTAAACAAGGATAACTTCATTGGTACAGATACCATAGGGATTATATGGATTATTGATGCAGAATTAAGTACAGTTTGTGGGAAATATTAATTGGCCAGGACAGTTGCCAGATTCCAAGTGGGAAAACCGGGTTTATGCGAGAGTGGTTAAAAATTAATATCCAATCTTCCATCACTAAAAAGGACTATTGATAAGTTAACTTTTAGCTTTAAAAACACAGAATGGAATCACATAAACCAAAAAAGAACGCCAGTGTCAGGCTAGAAAGGAATCAGGAAAGACGCTCAAAAAATAATCAATAGACCACTCCCCTAACACCCAAGCCCAAACCAAAGATGGGTCACTGATATATGACGTCAGCTCAACATCTAAGTATTTTCAAGTCAACCAACAGCTGTACTGAAAGCTTTTCTCACCTGGCTTGATCACATTTGCCAAAAAAAAAAAAAAGTGCCACTATAATTTGTAACTTAGGATATCCAGCTGCATAAATGTAATAAGCAACAAGCAGTAGCTCTGAATAGGGGTGGCCATATTACGGTTCCTGGAACCGGAACCGGTGGTTCGGAACCGGTTAGAACCGGAACCGGAACCGGTGGTTCGGAACCGGTTAGAACCGGAACCGGAACCGGTGGTTCGGAACCGGTTAGAACCGGAACCGGAACCGGTTCGAACCAGAACCGGAACCGGAACCGGTCCGAACCAGAACCGGAACCGGATATTTCCGGTTCGGTTCCGGTTCCAGTATTGTTGGAACCGCAAACCGGCGGTTCCACAAACCGGTCGGAACCGGATGGAACCGCCGGTTCTCCGGCCGGTTAGAACCGCCGGTTCTAGCCGTTTGAACCTTTTAAATTTTTTTTTTTTTTAAAATTTTGTTGGCAACTTAACTACGTGGGCTTTGATTCCTCTAAACCCCAAGAGGATACGTAGGCAACTTAATTTTTTTTTTTAAAAAAAAAAATTAAGTTCAAGCCCTTTTTTTTTAAAAAAAATTATGTTCACACTTTTTTAAACAAAAAATAAATTCAGTTAAAGACTTTTTTTAAAAAAAATAATTAAGTTCAAGTCTTAAAAAAAAATAAATTTAATTGAAGCATATTTTAATTTTTTAGGTGTATTTTTTTTAAGAAATAACTTTCACAAATTTTTTAAATTTTGAAAACCGGTCTTCAAAATTTAAAATTTAAAATTATGCGATTCGCCGAAAAACCGATCGGAACCGTCAGTTTTGAAACCATTAAGGAACCGGAACTATTCGGTTCCAAACCGGAACAGGAACCGGAGATTTTCGGTTCGGTTCCCCGGAGCCGCCCGTTCCGGAACCGTGGCCATGCCTAGCTCTGAAGCAAGCCAAGAGAGTAAAATTACTATTTTGTACAGAAATTGAAAATACACACACACACACACACACATATATATATGTCACAAAAGGAAAAAAAAGAAAGCAACTGATAACAGAAGACTCAAAGACACTATTCTATCTACTTAAACTATAGCCAAGCTATTCCTCAGGAGCATTTTCAGGCCATGAATTTCTATCACAATCAGGAAACGCAAGGCACACGTAACATCAACAGATTAAAGACAAATTGATGGTTTAGGTCTCTATTTCCAATTATTATAAACAAAACAAACAAAAATATGTAAAGGACATAGCAGGAAGTTCAATTTATAAATAGCCGAAATTCCAGTTTTAGGATACGTAAGAATGAGATAGTACCAGTATAGTCGATCGTCATCATCAAGTATGGATTTCGTTACATCTTCTTCTGTCAATTGAACACCTATGCCAAAAGAATAGCACAACTGCAATTAAGCGTTATGGTAATTAATTTGATAAACTGTGCTGAATATAATACAGAATCATGTAATCCGAGCAAATCATAATACCATGAATCCTTGCCTCCAGATCCAATTCAGCGCTTTGCTCGTGCTGAATATGCCTCAGGAGAGGCAAAGTCTTGTGCAGCAAGTAAAGAAGCTTTTGCAATTTGGTATCTTTATCTGGTTCATAACTCCCAGCCTGTCAGACCATGTTCATTAGTTTGGCATCATTAAAACATACAGGCAAGGAAGCTATGGAAAGGAGAGAAAAGGAAAGAAAATAAAAACAAGCACACCGGGTACACACCATCATGACTGCATCTTCCTTGAGGCAAACCCTACAATTACAGTTGCCACGACAAAATGGACATGCAATCTCTATCTGCTCTCGTGTTTTCTCTGGATACCTAATATGTATTTGAAAAACAAATTCATATCCCAGATAAAGAGCAAAATAATATTAAACAATGGCTACTAAGCGATTTCCTTCCTTAACAAATAATGGAACATAAAACTGATTCATTTTCAGTGTTAACCTCTTCTGGACTAGATGCCAATTCTTTTACTGAGTGGACCTAATTAGAAACTTCTTGACAACAACAAAAGCTCTCCCAAAAAGCCACATTCTGATACACAAGACTTCTCACAATGCAGGCTCAGGGAGGATTAAAATGTACACAGGCTTCCCTGTGCATTGTGAGAAGGCTTTTTTGGTGATTTAAAAAGAACTAACTCCAAAGGTGATAGTTTTTTCAATAATAATTTTCATCAGCAAAAGAATCTGCAAAAAAATCTAATTACCACTTTGCAAGGCAGTCATAGCAATAGCGTTTTCTTCTGCAGTTGGAACAAATAACAACACCGTCCCTATCACTCTTCAGACACTGGTGGCACATCAAACTCTTATTTATCCTTTTCCCCTCTGTGATGTCCTAATGAATAAATTGAGTCAGAATCCACTATTATGCCTTTTTTTTCTTCTTTTAATACAATAAGAAATTTTAATAAGGGGATAGGGAAATACAAAAATGGAGGATAAAGTATCCTCCTTTCAAAGAAACAAACAGAAAGGACCATTAGAGAAACTTGGAATGCTTACAACTCACTGCAAACAACGGTTAAAAATGAGAAATCAAAAATAGCAGTGGAAAGCATACATAGAGGTCCACTTTGATTCTTTTGCTCTTCCATAATCATAGCAGCATATCACATATCTAGTGATTCCTCTGATGTTCCTCCATATTCATTTGCGAAGCTAAAGCTTTAAGTATAAGTTACTATTTATCAGCTAGCTTGGCCCCAACAAAAAAGAAGCCAGCCCATAATGGCACTACAATGAAAGATCAAGGAACGTGAATTTAGAGCCAGACACTATCACTGACTCCAGGAATGATACTTCCAAAATCAGTGTGTGAGAATCCTCTTTGATAGTAAGATTAAGCAAAATCAAAGATCAAACTTTTCCTACAAGATTCATGGGACAGCCAGATGATTTTGTAGCCAATTCTATTTGTAATGCATACATTTGTTGATCCTGTGTTGATAGTTACATTAAATGTTCACTTAACGTCTAAATATTAAGTGGTAAAGAGAATTGGCATTAACAAGTTTGTTCAGATTGCTTATAAACCTCCTGAAAAGTATTAAATGTAGAACTTACTGAAACTTCAGGTAGGTTGTTGTATTTCCTTGGCCTTCCTCTACGCCTCTTGCAAGGATTATCCATTAATTCTTCTGTTTTCTTTTCTGTTTGAAACATTGGTTGACTATGTTCTTCAGAAACAGTGCTTGACTTCTTTCTCTTGAAACCTTTTGGTCGACCTCGCTTAGCCCTTAGCTGAGATCGTGCTTCATTACCATCAGCAGTTTCAGTAGCCATCTTCCTTACTTCCTTGTCCACAACAGTACCCCTGTCTTTCTCAAAACCTGCTATACAAAAAATGCCCTGCCCATAGTTGCAGCCCTCAAGATTGCCATTCAGTCCCTCATTTTCATCACGTGAAAGATATTTCTGCTTAGTCTTTGAAACCTTTGGCCTACCTCGTTTTCTTTTTTGGTGTATAATCTTATTTCCACCCAAGCATCCAATAATTTTCTTCTTATTCTTAGAACCCTTTGGCCGGCCACGCCTATCTTTTGGCTTGATCATTTCATTTCCTTCCCCACTAACACCAGTAGAATCAACAACCCTTAATTTATCTTCCCCACCTAATAAAGCAGTCATCCCATTATCTAAACCAGTTATCTTTATGGTGTTCACACTACCATCATTACAACGGAGAATTTGAGTGGGCAATTCCAGAATATCACCTGCAGGTATTTTCTTCTTCTTCTTTGAACCCTTTGGTCGGCCACGCCTACCCTTAGGTTTTATGATTGCCCCTCCCTCAGTGCCACTGTTAATCCCACCAGGCACCAATTTATCTTCCTCAGCTGAAAGAACAGGCTTCTCATTCTCTAGATAAGCATCTCTTATGCTTTCACCAAAATCATTACTATTTGCATTTTCACCAACCAATTCCAAACAATCATTTGCAAGATCTGCCTTGTTCTTCAAACCCTTAGATAGGCCATGCTCCTTAAAATTAATAATTCTGCTTCCCTTATCAATTCCACTAGTGGCCTGACCAGACACCAAATTCTCACCAATATCATTTCTATCCACATTTTTATCAGGCAATTGATAACTATACTCTCCAAGATTTCCCTTCATGTTTGTTGAATCTTTGGGTCGGCCACGACCATTCTTCGGCCTTACAGTTCCACTTCTCTTCCCATTATCACATGTGTTGTCACCAGGCATTCCCTTATACTCTTCACCTGAAAAAACAGCCATCCTATTCTCTAAATCCAAAGGCCTGACTGAATTATAATCTACATCGTTGCTATTCATATTAGTAAAATGTAATTCCTTACTATTACCTATAAGATCGTTTTGCTTGTTCTTCAAGCCCTTCAGTAGGTCCTCAGCATTTATAGTTCCTTTCAACTGTCTACCACCACCAGTGGCCTCACCAGGCATACCCCTGATTTCTACACTAAAAAGAGTAGCCACTCCACATACTACACCTGTCAGTCTATCCGCATTACCACCACTGTTGTTGTCTGTCCGAGTATCACTAGGCAATCCTTGATTATACTCCAGAAGATTTGTATGCTTGTTCTTGGAATCTATTGGCTTAACAATTCCATTGGCCTCTCCATTATCTCCAGTGGGATCCCTAAACATTGCTCTATCTTCTTCACCTAAAGTACTAATCTGATCATTCTCCAAACCCGCAGGTCCAATCATCTTATTATAACCATCATTATCATACACATTTTCACAAGCCACACCTGGATTACCACCTGGAAGACTTTTCTTTTCCTTATTTTTTGAACCCTTTGGTCTGCCACGCCTAGACTTTAATGTGACTGTATCTTTTCCACCCTCTAAACCAGCAACCATACCAAGCATTTCTTCATCCTTCACAGCTTCAAGAGCGGTCATTTGATTCTTCAACCCTGAAGGTGTAACAGTCCCAAGATCAGCAACATTGCTGCCCCAAATTTCAACTGGCAATACTTGATTTGCTTCAGCTACAGCATTTCCTTTCTTATTCTGAGAATTCTTTGTCCAGTTCTGCTTATCCTTTTGCCGTGCCATCTCATATGTGCTTGTCCCTTCAGTTTCACCGGCCATATCTGGGTTAGTACCTGCAAGACTTTTCTTCTTATTTTTCGAACCCTTCGGTCTGCCACGCCTAGATTTTGATGCGACTGTATCTTTTCCACCCTCTAACCCAGCAACCTTACCAAGCATTTCTTCATCCTTCACAACTTCAAGGGCGGTCATTATATTCTCCAACCCTGAAGCGGTAACAATCCCAATATCAGAAACATTGCTGCCCCAAATTTCACCTGGCAATAGTTGCTTTTCGTTAGCTCCAGCATTTCCTTCCTCATTCTTTGTCCACCTCTCCTTATCCTTTCGTCGTGCCATCTCAGCTGTGCTTGTCCCTTCAGCGCATTCCTCAGCACCTAGTTTGTTATTGTTTTCTGAACCCTCGGGCCAACCACACCCATCCTGCCTGCAGGCATTCTCTGTTTCTCGTCCGCAACCATCAGTGGACTCACCAGATATTTTCTTTTCTCCCCCATCAAAAAGATCAATCTTCTCACTCACTAAACCCCCTAGAAAAACAGTCCCAACACCACCATCATTACCGATCACAAGATGGTCATACAAGCCCTGATTTTCTTCACCTTTACTATTTTTATTCTTATTTTTTGAACCCTTTGGTCGTCCTCGCTTAGGTTTGGAACTAAGCATCTCATGTCCATCAACTATACTTGAACCTTGGTCTAGTGCTTCACCTTGAATTTTCTTTTTACTCTTTGATCCTTTTGACCTATCCGGTTTACCCTTTATAAGTTTTTCCTCATCTTGAACACCATTACCCTCTTCCTTCTCATGATATTTATATTCTATTCCTTCACCACCATTGGCAAATGCAATTTCACCAAACAGGCCTTGAATTCCTTTACCATCAATACTTGCACACCCAGCTTCACCACACCAACACTGAACCCCTTCACCGCCAAAACTCAAACCCTCATTTCCACCACTGACTCCACCAAATAGACCTGAAAGCCCTCCACTCATAGCCTCATTTTCACATTCACCAAATAAGCCCTTGATGCCTTCATTCCTTGAATTACCATCTCTACCCCTGACCTCACCTAGTAAGCCTTCAATTCCTTCACCACATGGACTCACCACGCAGTTTTCACCACCGAAGCGATGGATAGCCCCACCAGAGGAACCTAAACCAGGATTAACTGCACTAACTTCACCAAATAGGGTTCCAACTCCTTGATCATTGAGACCCATGTTACCATTTTCACCAGAATCCCTACCAGACTTGCCCAACTGAATTCCATTACCACTATCTTCACCATTCCAGAATTTAAAGGCTTTACCATCAAGACCTAAAATTCCATTTCTACTACATTCTCCACCATACCCACCATGAACCGCTTCACCACCAAGAACCTGCCCACCATTGCCGCATGCAGCTTCTCCAGGCCAAAGCTGCAAGCTTTCACCACCATTAGCTTCACGAACTTCGTCAAACCACCTAAAAACATCTGAATTCCCTTCACTAAACCAGCCTTGAACCCCTTCAACATCAAGACCCACATCCCCAACTCTCCCAGGAACCATTTTTTCGGAATTTTCTTCACCTTCCTGTCTTTTTCTCTTCCTCATAGGGGGACCCACGTCGACCCTACCTCCATTTCCACTCTTCCTCTCCATGATTTCTTTCCTCCTCCTTATCAACACATAATGATACTACTCCTCACAAAGGACTTTGCCATCCAGCATTCTCACTGCATCTCCACGCTCCACACCTTCTTGTGCACATTTTGTACTTAGCACCAGCCACTGTTTATTCCATAGAGAAGAAGAAGAAACTCAAAAACCCTTTTCTTCTTTTTCTTTCTTTTATTGAAATTTAAGGGGGAAAAATCTTTTACTGAAAATTGTAGGGGGACATTGAATTGGAGGAGCAATAGTACCTAGTAAGTTATTTGCTGTCGGTTTTCTAAAATTTGGGTTGAAGGTATAAATTCAATGGTATTGCAATTTTCAAGGTTGTTAATAGTGATCAGAAACAACAGCGACGTGAAATTTTCTGATTGGTTTTTTAAGGTCTACTCAAGGGACGGGACAATTTTGCTGTTTGGCAACTAACAATAGGAGCACACTTGTGCTGGTCACTGCCATGTGCCGAGTTGGTGCTTTACATCACCATTTTTGTTTAGATTTGTTGCTTTGTTTGCCCTGTTTTTATTTATTGCCGGTTAGGTTATATACAATAATATGGTTTAAATTGCCAAATTTGGGAGCCATATACAATGTCCAAAAGATCATTTCCTTTTATAATTATCATTCTAAATTTACATAAATAAAATTCTGATTTTTTGAAAAAAAATACCTCATTTAAATCAAATATAATAGTAAATATTTTTTTAAAATTAAATAATATTATATAAATATCTAATTTCTAAAGCATGTAATTATTCAACTCAACAGTGTAAAAAAACTATAGATTTAAACAACATTAAAATTCAATTAGGAAGATTTTTGAATGAAATAAATAAGAAGAGAAATATTAGATTCATACAATACTATTTGAACTAATCAATTTCACCTTTCATGATTTAATCAAAATACATACATAAATTATTTAAATTAAAGCAACACAACTATAAATCAAAGTCATTTTCTTAAAAATTATCTATCCATAGTAATATAAAAATATAAAATTACGCACCTCATGCAACGCGCAGGTATATGAGTAATATTTTCTTATTTAAATTTATTTTGTTTGAATATTTTTTAAATAAAAGAAACGATACAATTATGCAATATTTTAATTATGATAAGATTACAGTAAAGAATTTGAAATTTCTCTACTGATACACAACCTTTTTTCACTGTTAGATTTAAAATATTAAATATAAATTATCAGATTTAAAATTAAGTAACTTATCACTTATAGAATAGGTTATGAAGTAAGCTATTTATTCTTGCGACTCGTACCTGCATCTCTGTTTGTCGGGTCCCTCCTAGTCAAGGTTGGTTTAAGGTCAATATGGACGGGGCTTGCAAGGGAAATCTAGGTAGAAGTGAGGGTGGCAGTGTGGCGAGGGATTGGCAGGGCAAATGGCTGACGGGTTTTGTGGCTCGTTTGGGTGTGTGTTCTTCGATGGTGGCTGAGCTACAAGCTTTGCTGCATGGTTTCTTAATTTTTTAAGAAAAATATTCTATTGAAAGATAATGAAACGTCTATGTATATTTAACATAGCTTTAGCTGCATAAATACATGATAATATAATAATAAGATAAATAAAAAATTATAATTATTTATTAAAATTTTAAATAATTTATTTTGAATAAATGAAGAAGATATCAGATAATTATTTATTTTAAAATTTTTTTATAATTTTGTTGGAAAGTATATTTTTAAATTCATACAACTAAATAATTATTTTATTTTAATATTTAAAAATTCAATTTTTTTTTTTTTTTTTTTGTATATAGAGGAGAGGGACACCCCGGGAAAGTAAATCAAACTACATAAAGCATCTCCAAGTTAATATATTTGCTACGTCTGGAAAATTGAAAGTTAAAAATAAAAACCTTCTCGAACGTTATTATCCGTTTAGTCTGTGAATCTGATGTGTCAAGAAGAAAAAGAGATATTATTTATCACACTCTCTATTTTCAAAATGTCTCTTAAACAGTGACTCAACTTCTTATTCTTTTTTTTCCTATGTATTTATTTTTTTTCTTATTTTTTTATTTTTCTTTATGTTTTCTCTTTTATTTGCGCTCAAACTTCTTCTTGATCTGAAACTGATTTTTTCGTGCATTGGAGAACCATTTTCTAAATCTAACATCTATAAATACACTTTCAATCATATCACCATTCACAACTTCTATTTATTAAAACATATCGACCACAATCAATAATTGTATCGGAGATGATCTTAGCTCTAATGAACCGCGCTTTGAGCATCTTGGACAATTAAGTCCCACACCTCATCAGGGGGAGCAGAAAGAACATGCCGACCACGAGGACAATCCACTGCCATATTAGTGAGACAGTCAGCAATGCGATTCCCTTCCCGATAGCAATGCCGCAAGCGAACTTGCCATTGGCGACTCAGTAGGCCATCAATCTGATCCAACAAACTGGACAAGCGAATATTGGAACGAGAACCAGAAGATATCAACTCCACTGAAACCCGCAATTAAAGTTCCACAAGCAGCTCCATGACCCCAAGATCCCAAGCAACAGTATAATTAAATTTTGAATTTAAAATCTCCTTTTATTCTAATACTAAACTAAATATCCTGATGTGTATAATCAAATCGTATATCATTTATATTCATATGCCAATGAACGTCACAGCTATATGATTTAAAATCTCTATAGTTAGTCAAGTGATGAAAAATATATCTCATGACAATTAACAAATTTGTAATATTTTAATTTTAAATGAATTATTTTCTTGCAAAATTCTGTTTATTACAACTTTATACAATATCCATATAAGAGAAGCTCTTATATATATATATATATATATATATATATATATATATATATATATATATATATATATATATATATATATATATATTAAAGTTTTTAATTAATCATCTCAAATTTGTTAAGTTACATATACTATATATTTAATTAAAATTTTTAATTGATTATTTAAAATCTTCTAAATTACAAATGAATGATATTTATTTTTAATATATTTTTCTTTTCTTTATCTCTCTACGAATTAAAATCTTATAATCAATTACTACAATCAAACATTATATATATTATTTAAATTAAAAGATTTTAATTGATTGTTTAAAATCTTTTCTTTTTAAATTACAATAAAATATTATATGTATTTTTTTAAAATTTAAATTATTTAATATTTTTACTTTTTTCTCATCTCTTCTATTTAAGTCTTCTAAATTATAATCAAATATATAATTTTTTAATTAATCATATTAAAAAATTTTAAAATATCTCAAATTTGTTAATGATATTTTGAAAAATCTTATCATTCTTTATTTTCCATATATATATATATATATATATATATAATCTATCCATTTATTTGTGCAAATTAGCGTGACAATTGTGTAAAAGAAATTAAACTTTTGGACACATTATAAATCGGACTCAAATTCTAAGGCAAATTTAATTTTATTCCTTATGTTTAGTTTAAATTTGCTAAATTTTTGTATTCATTTTTATAGAAATAGAAAAAAATAATTTATTTATTTTATTAAGTAAAATGAAAATTAATACTAGATAAGTATAAAATTTTACTTTTATATATATATATATATATATATATATATATATAAAATATAAATTTCTTTTAAAACTTATGACTTTTGAATTATTTAAAAAGAACATTGATTTTGATTTTAAAATAAAAAATAAAAAAAAACATTGATACTCCCTCGGTCTCAGTTTGTTCGCTTGTTATTCCTTTTTTACTTGTTCCAAAATGTTTGCAGGGTTTCTAAATTTCTACATGTAAACATTATTTTTTTCATGATAACATTTATTATCATTCATTGAATGAAGAACTTTTATTAATATCTTAATGAGTTAAAGGTAAAAAATATTTTTCTTGACTAAATTCTTAACATGCAAACAAAATGGGACTGAAAGAGTATTAGATTCCATTAAAACAAAGAAAGAATGTTATCCAAAACAATTTGATTGATAACTATTTCCTTCTCTAAAAAATGAGATACACTAAAATGATGAAACTGAGCAAATAATTCAGAATTTGGGGACCAAGCAGCGCTAACAAAATGAGACATAAATTTATGTTGAATCGGTTCTATATAAAAAAAATTAATTAATTATCATATATTTCAAATTAATAAAATTAATTGTTAAGGTAACTTATTTATTAAAATTATTCAAAAATTAGATTAATTTAGTTTACACTGTGGAAATGGTGGAGAAGCAAGTACACGGTCATGTGGCAAGACATTAGAGTGATGGAATTTAGAAATACAAATAGAGTTACAATGATAAAATATTAGAAATGAATAGGGGCAAAATAATAAAAGGAGAAACTAAAATACTGTGCATGTGAACAATAACCTCTAGATATATGACAAAGGGCAAAATGGAAAAAGCATTAAAAAATATTAATTTATTAGAAAGACACTTGTTGTGAATATGACAAAAGGCAAAATGAAAAAAAAAAAAAAAACATGAAAAATGGTTGGTTTTATGAATAGTGTTTTTGGTTTTCAATTTAGTATATATAATTCTCATATAATATGATCTTTTGAGAAGCAAACTTATCGATAGATTGAAAAAAGAATCAAAAGAATTTTATTATTCTTTCTGTTTTATAGTAGTTTAGATTTATATAGTAACATACACATGTTAGCTTGATATTTAACATTGATTTCAATATATAGAAAGAATTTATAGACATACTAGGAAACTCTAAATATGGAATACAATAATAATAATCCAGGTTACATATTCAGGATACGAGATATGATAATATTTAAAAAAAATAAGATATTGACATGTTTAAGATACGCTGCACTAAATAAGTATAATTTATTAGTAATCCAAATAAATAAACAATCATTTATAATAAATCATAAATATAAAATAAAAAATATTAAATTTCATATTTCAACATAATTAGTTAAATTCTTAAAATTAACATGATCATTGAAAATTATAGCATCTCTAGCTTATTTAGAGATAAATTGACAATTTCAAAAATTTTAACATCTTTAAAAGAGATCAAATTAATCCTGATGATATTCCACATTTTAGTTTATTCAATATAATATCTCAGACCTTTTTTTTATACAAGCCTTGTATAATTTCAATTAACATTATGAATTAGTTCTTGAATTTGATAATAATAAATATGTAATAAATTACAAATTATGAATTATAAGTAGAGTTTTTCATTCTTTTATGTATCTTTTTTAATTTTGTATTTTAAATATTAATAATTAACAAATATATATTTAAGACAATAATTTTAAAATTTTTGTTTAATGAAGTTATCTAAAAGTCTAATAGAATTTTCAAATGTGTCTCTGAAGTGTTTAATAAGTATCCTTAAAGTGTCCAAGATTAATAAAATAAAATAAATACTAAAACACGTTTTTGTAAAGTGTTCGACAAAAATGTGTTCGAGAGTTTAAAAAACGTGTTCGAGAGTGTCCGAGAAGTATTGACATCTGACACGGATACATTAAATCTTTTACGGTATCCGGATAACTTAGATAGTAACTTCTTAAAAGGATTTACCAAAAAAAGCAAATTGAGGTTATGAGAGGAGTTTGATAACCTACACATCTCTCTCTCTCTCTCTCTCTCTGTTCTTTTAGAGTTTGATTTTGAATCATCGTTGACCGTATTTTTTAGTGGGAGTGATTTTTTTTTTTCATTCCTTTCCATCATTTTTCTTTATTTTCTTTAGTTTTTTTTTTAATAATTTTCAAACTTGTGATCATTCAGAATAAAACTTGGATTTATTCTCTAAGATATGCAATAGTTAACATATTTTGAGTGTTTTTAATATTCTCTTGGTAGGGTTGTGTGTTTTGATTTATTAATTCTATCTTTTCATGGAGTTGTTCCTTATTACTGAGGAGTTTTTATATAGATCTTTTATTTCTTCTTTGGTGGCATATAACACCCATTATCCGGTTCCAAATGATTAGATACTAAATGCAACATTCTCTACCAAAAGCATTATGTTAATATACTGAATTCAAACTTAAACTAATGATATAAATTTAGATATGCTTCAAGCCTCACATACTTTGCAAGTCCATAATTTACTTAGAAAATATTTGGAGAAAAAATCCTACAAAAAAATTTGCAAGAGTTTTCTCTAAAAATTAGATTTAACTAAAACTTGTGAAAGCAAGAAACAATTCTAATTATCAACTTGGTCATCAACTATTACAAAGTCTTAATTCTTAATACATTAACTCCATGCTAAAGACATCATCAATATCAAATCTCAATATCATCGATATAACATTACTTTCAATAACTTATATTAAGACATCCATATAACATAAAATTTTCTAAAGACATACGATCACAAACTTCCAAATCTTAACTTATTACAATACTCCTTACTTAATCAAATTCAAACTCCAATATTAAAGTTACATGTCATAAACTAAATAGACGTAGCTAATACATGACTCAATCTACCAAAATGGAATCTTCAAGCTTTAATGCAGGAACTTGCTTATGACTAACACTCTTAAAGTCTACAACTTGTACGTGATAAAATCAATGCGCTAAATATAAAACTTAATGGTGATCAACATACTCATATAACCAAAAAATTGGCTGAATACATCATTTGCCCTTTGAATTTGTGCAAAAAAGTCTTGTAGCCCCTTATACTTTAGAAATGACCTTATGGCCTCCTAAATTTATGCACGCTTAGCAAGAACTAAAACCATTGAGTGAATAACACGCACGATTACGTGGAGTAGTGGCAAGACACTTTTTCTTTTGACTATATCTTACATTAAAATTAAAAATCACATTGAAACTTGTTACCAAAAACAAAAGAAAAAAAAGAAACTGAAAACAAGAAACTTCTTCTTCTTCTTCGCTCTGTTGCAAAATAATACATATTTTCCCTTGTCCATCTATATGTTTAGACACATGCTATACTTGCCTCTAACTTAGATTCTGGTGGTAGTTTTGAAATGATCTTCCTCTGATTCATGGCCATAACCTAATCACAAACTCCAGATCTTGATCTCTTTACTCATATACTCTTGCATCTTGCTCTCTTTAGTTTTTGCCTTCTGATTTTTTATGCCTCCCCTATCTTTCTTGCAAAAGTCAATTTCGAGGATCTCTTCCTTTTTTTTTTTTTTTTTTTAATAAAAGGGAACAAAAACATTATAATTGATTCTAATGGCTCCAAAATAGAATGAGCATCATTTTAGCATGAATAAACCAAATATTTAGGCAGCAAAACTCAAGAAACAAAAACTAAAATAAACCAAATAGTAGGCAGCAAAATCTTGCCAGTTAAACATTTAGGCAGCACCCTTACCCTTCTCCTTTAAATCTTCTTCATATAGAATTGTTCCTTACACTCCAATATGTACCCATCAGCTCTACCACATTGACTAGGTCAGGATGAGATACGGGCCAATAATCTTCTAACTTCAAATTACTCTTCCAATATGCGGATCAAGCTTACAATTCTTTTGGCATTTCTCAAGCTTCCTCTCTTGCATGGAGTCTCTAGAGAAGGATATCTTTTAATTCTTGTTTGTAGGATGGTTTCCTTTGGATGGCTAGCAATCTTATTTTCATGTTGT
The DNA here is from genome assembly GCF_041381405.1 of Jatropha curcas. Lineage (NCBI taxonomy): Eukaryota > Viridiplantae > Streptophyta > Magnoliopsida > Malpighiales > Euphorbiaceae > Jatropha > Jatropha curcas. Next base: position 9,007,183 of record NC_143155.1, read on the forward strand.
GCTCTTAGGGATCTCTGGTTTTCATGTCTTAGACGCTGCAACTTGTTATCTTGTTATTTAATAGAATTTGAATTCTATCATTAAACTTTGATCTATGCGGCAGTGAGGAAGATGGGTGTTTTATGCTGAGATCTGAGATGAGGGTGTTGTGGAGTGATAAGAATTACCTTAATGTTATTTGATCAACTATGATGATATGACAATAAAATTTGCCATGTAAAATGCTTTTATGCGACCTAAATCGCTCACTTTGCACATGTATCTCATATCCCATTTTCTAATATGGCCAGATGTGCATAAATTACAAAAGAAATAAGTTTAGCAGGCCATAAGGTCATTTCTAAGTATAAGAGGTGTCACGACCCGATTCCATGGGCCGGACCGGCACTAGGGCCCAGGTAAGCTTAAGGCTCCCGAGGCCCGTAGTAAGCCTGAAACACTAAAAATTTATTATCTCAATAAAATTTTAAACATTTACAAATCGCCTTGCTTACAATACACTATATTTATAATATAGGCTCACGAAATTATTTCATCTATAATAATACACGACTTAAAATTATACAAATCCTATAACTGCGGAGTTCACTAACAGATCTATACAGATAAACCTTCGGACATTTATCTATTTAATAGATCAATACTAAAATTAGAAAATTTCTTTTTAACAGTGAAAGAGTAGAGTTATAGCTGGGATTTAGAAAATGCTACTTCCTGAAAGATTTAAACAAAAGAGATGTGAGTTTATTAATGAATAATAATTATTGCACAACACATGCATTCACACAAATGTATAAATATATCAATCTAGTCATCCGACTAGCTATATGCTCACACAGACAGTCACACAAATGGCATATCACCAGCACTCACAATTATTAACATCTTCATATAATCACATCACGTGGAAATTGGTCAGTGGAGTCACCGAACCCCCGATGAGCCGTCCTCCCACATGGCTCATCCTCTCACGTGTGCACCAGGGAGCCGATCCCCCATACTGGCCGACCGGTCTAATCCTCACTTGACCAGCCCTCTCATTATTTTTCCATTCTCTCTTTTCTTTTCCATACCAACAGGAGGCAACCCGGTCGTCTCCATCAAATCTAGATCATCAGGCGCTCACAACAGGAGGCCACCCTGCGGGCTGCGATCAAATCTAGATTATCAGGTGCGCCCAATAAAGAAGCCAACCTGTGGTTTTCCATATCATACGGATCAGAACAGTAGGTGCACACGGGGGCGCCGATCTCCCATTTACCCGGCTACCAGAAATCAGAATCAGGATCCATATAACAGTAACAGTCTCACAAACCCATGGTGACCCACTTCATCCCAACTCCACATAAACAAAGCATAGTATTATCACAACACAACTAATCAAACATTACAATTAGATGCAGACATAATGATCCATTGAATATCGTAATGCAATGCACAATTAGACATCCATTTCTCAAATGCAATTAAATAATTAAATAAATACTATTAACAATAAACAATAATGATAAAATAAATGATAATAATAATAAACAATAACAATAAAAATAAATAAATAATTAAATAGCTAAATGAATAATAAAGATAATAAATAAATAATTAGAGCACTCTATTTATTATGTGTTAAGTTATAGAATTATTCTAAATAAACTTATTAATTATGTCATTAATTAAAACTAAACTAAGTTCTAGCGGAATTTCGGCAGCACCTCTCCTAAAAATTGGACTATCTACCTGCTCAAATATCTCAATATTAATATATATTTATCAATCATTGCACACAGCCCATCCGTCGGGCAATCAATCACTTTAAATCCCATCCTCCTTCCAAAACAACAATATCAACACTCAACCATTAATTTACAACAATCATGTTCCAGTGGTAATAGCAATCATTCTTTACTTTATATAATTATAACTAGCTTCAATAGCTAATTACCAAACAAATGAAAGCTTTAATACATATATAATTGAATAAAACTTACATCATTATGTTAATTTCAATTGTCTTCATTTGATAGTTTTATATTGTCTAACTATTATAGTACTCTTTATCAAGCTTTCATTTCTTCATTCTTGCTTACAGTAACAATCCACAACAAGTTATAAGGAGCACAATTATTCCAACAATATAAACTTGGTTCAATCAAAAAAATCCATGATTTTCTATAGCTAGAAGCTGCCATTATATCAAAGAAACCTTGAGTTATTGATTAAACTCATACATCATATGCTACTTAACCCATTTTCCACCAAAAACTTAATTTATAACTTCATTTGCATTATACCGCAATAATTGTTCAAGCTAATTAGTTAAAATGGCACGCTGCCATTTCAGGTTTCGCAATTCTTCCGTCATTTCAGTTTATAGCTCATGTAATTTATTTGACAATGGTTTAAACTAATTTGCAATTACGTTATTTTAAAATTCTAAACCAACCAACTAAACATATCAGGCTATCGCAATTACCGCAAGCTAATCAATTTAATTTATTTAAAAAAAAACTAAAAATGTTCTATATAACCTAATTTCTTGTTATTCAAATTAATTTACTTAATTACTCTATTAAATTCATTAGTTAATTAATTCGAAATCTATACAAAAAAATTGAGAATTGAGTCTTAGAACATACCGAATGAAAATCGGATGACGAATCCACAATCCAGGCGAGGAGAGGAAGATTCTGTCCATTGGGCCTCACCGGAGGCTCGCCGGAGCGCCGCCGTCTACCGCCGTTCACGGTGGCCGGAAATCATGGCTGCCCAGAAACATGCAATTTGTACACCCCTAGAATCGAAATTTCACCAAGGACACAAATCCATGCTCCGTTTGTTGAGTCGGTGGCCCATTTGGCCTAAACCGATGCCACCCGAAGCTTGGCACCGCCGTCAATAGTGATTTCACCACCGAAGCCTGATCGTCGGAACTGAAGGGAGGAAGACACGCGCAAGACCAAGAGGAGTCGATTAGAGGTCTCCTCGCTGGCTGTGTCCGCCGGAAACGGCGAGAATCGCCGGAAATGGCTTTGCACGGTGTCCCGCTGCTTCTAACGCGATTTTTTCTCGTTTCAAGCTCTGTTTCCGCAAAACGAGACTACAAATGGCTTCCTTTCTTTGTGCTCTTCAATTTAGAGCTATGGCTTGCCGATTTTGGTGGCCGGAGGCCGGAGGTCGGAGAAGAGACAGAGAAGAACGCGCGGAGAAGAAGAAGAAGAGAAAGAAAATAAGAAGAAAGGCGGTTTCTAGCAATTTCTAGGCCATTCCGGTTCGATTCAAACCGGTTTGGTCCAAGTCAATGGTTTGACCCGATTTAATTTGGTTTGCAGAAAATTCAAGCTAGTTTTTGACAAAATCAATTTGATTTCTAGGTCCGATTTATTTCGATTGTTTTAGTTAGGTTCCGTAACTTTTTTTTTTTTTCCATTTACTCAATAATAATAATAAAATATTAATAGTAACACTATTTGATTTTAGGATAATTAATTTGTATATATTCCTAATAGGTTAAATTACGAGGTTTCGTATTATTTCTCAAAAATTTAACCGTTCTCAAATTGAAAATTCCGATGATATATTTGGGCTTAGGCCCAACTCGCAACCTTGGGCTCCAATTGAAATTGTTTGGTATTTATAGCCCATATAGTTGAAAATCGAGATTTTTGATTTAATAAAAATTCGAAAGTTTCGAAAATAAAAATTCGGGGTATTTCAAGAGGCCACAAGACTTTTTTGCGCAAGTTCAAGAGGCAAATGATATATTTAGCCCCAAAAAATTGCATTTACAAAAGGTTTTCCATAAAACCATTCAAATAGCTCAATAATAATTTCCAAGGCATAACACATATAATCAATTAAAATTCATTGAATTATTCTCATACAAGATTAATACATGCTCATACCATATGTTTTTCCATCATAACACTTCATTCAAGAATAATATGTTTGTCATATTCAATACACAAATCATAAGTTACAAGAGTCCCAAATATTAAGCATATTAAATTTTTAAGTGTTTTCTAATTCTAAATGAAAGGACCTTATATATACTTGGAATAATCAAAAGCAGATAAAGGAAAATTGAAGTAGAGTTCAGAGGGTTTAAAAGCCATAATAGAGTCGGATGAATGCGTCCGCTCAAGTGGAGGGACAATTGCCATATCATATGATTATATCCCAATTCCAAGTAGCAATATCAGAACATCAAATTCATACCAAGTATATTAAGGGCCCAAAAATCATATTTATTCAATAACTTATTTTATTTCTTAAAAGCTTTACATTTCCATTTACTCAAATTTTCCATAACATTTTCATTTCACATGCAACTTAAATCATTATTTACATGGAAATCCCTTATGCCTCACATCCAAGTAAGTGAAAGCAAATTTACTCAAATTCATATGTTTCTTTAATCATATGTATAAGGTCACTTATTCTTACTTGCTTACGTTGGATTTTAAGTGCCCAAGATTGTAACACCCACCACCCAGTCCCGAGAGACTTGATAGCGGATGCCATATTTGGTGTCGGAGACACCGTCCTAACTTAACATGTAGATTATATAATCAGATTATGAATTAGAAGTGATTAAGTATTCACAAGTTTAGCGAATAATTTTTTTTTCCTTTAATAATAATATATACAACTTATGAAAAACGATTTGAAAAAAATCCTACAGATTAACTGCAAGAGTTTCCCTTAAACTGAGCTCACAAAAAATGTGAATACCAAAACACTTCCTAATCCAAATTATAATTCCCAACAACTCCAATGACAATTAACCAACACAACAACACTTCTATATCTTCATAACTATATAAATCCTCAATAGCATTTTAATGATCATCAATTAAATGCATTCATTATATATATCAAGTCCTTATGTTCTTAATCATACCAACTATCTTAAACATATTTTAAATCCAAACATTAAATAAAATCTCATGCTTATCTCCAAATATATACACCAAAATAATTTATAATTATATGCTTAAGTTATAATTCAAATAACATAATCTCCGAAAATGTAATAATTATACATGTCATAACTCTTAATTACATAAATCTCAATCTACTACTACCACAATAGTCTCTTCTGCTATGATGCTACTCTTCTAGTCTTCAAACAGTAACCACGGTCTTTAACCTGCGCGTGATAAAATCAATGCGCTGAGTATAAAACTCAGTGATGCCCATAATTTACATACTTACCAAAGATACGATGGTAACTTACTTAAAACAAAAATTTCATAAAATCATTTACAATCATAGAATCATTAAATTTCAACATATATTTACATTATAGCAAAAAAAATATCAAATAAACTTATTATTAATAACATAAATAGTTTAATTCTTCCAAATCATAAATTCATTACTTGAACACTTATTATACCAATACACATACTATTTATTTTAAAACCATGTACCGAAATATCATGCTTTGAAAATTCATTTGATTAATCATTAATTTCCAAATTAAGGTTTACTAAAATATTGTACTCTCATTCGTTTAATTGCCTTAAAAATATTTTCCAAGGGCTCGCATATACTTAGGAGAAAGAGAAGTAGAGATATTTTCATAGCTTATTCATATTGGCCTTAGGTCGCCAACTTATTCATAATGGCCTTAGGTCGCCATCTTATTTATATTGGCCTTAGGTCGCCATCTTATTCATATTGGCCTTAGGTCGCCATCATTTTACATAATAAAATCAAATCATGCATCAAATTCACACCAAGTATATTAGAGCCCAAAATCCTTGTTTCAATTCTTAATTCATAACACTTCGCATAAAACTTGTCTTATTCCTTAGTCTTCTTGAAATCATAATGGAAGCTTACTTTAGAACTTAAGTAACTCATGAAAACTTCATACTTAAATATAATTACTTAACATAGGAAATTTCTCATAAATTCATTTTTTTTTGAGAACTTACTTACAGTCATAATGAGATTTATCATAAATAAATTCTTATCATAAAAATCACTTATAGCATTTTAAAATATATATAAATCAACTTTTCTATGTTATGGCATAAGTAGGAAAATTCTCATATTTTGTTTACTTAGGCAAATCAACTTTCTAACCATTCTAACATCATGCATTTAGTCTCAATAACATGTTCATAACATCAATTCACCTCACAAATCTTAGCATGCCAAATCCCCAAATTTTCTAACAATTTACTCATAGGAAAAATTAGTAAACATAACATATGTACAATATAACTTTAGTACCCATCAAACATATTCATAACAACACTTTTCAAACTTGTGTCTTATTTTCATCAAATAAATCCTAAAACATAAAAGTAATCAAGAGAACTTCATCACACATGATTCATACATGCCTTTATCCAAATAAACCTATGATTCAAGACATGAGAAATTTTCAGCATTAAAATAACCTTGACCTTTGCTAGGTTTTTAAGACATAACCTGAGTTATAGGTCTCCAAATTGAGTAAAGTTTGATTCATTAGAAAGATAAGACAAAATTATACAAATGTTATGAAGGGACTAGAGCCCGGATCAATCTGTAAGATGGAAAAAAAAAGATAGGACCACAGACTAATAGTCCAGACCTGATTCAGCAGAACCAAGTCCAATGTTTATTAAATTCCTACTTATCCAAACACTCAAATTAAACCAACCTAAAACCAGGGAAGTCTCAAGACACAGGGAAACAACTCTCATAGAGAACTCAGAACATAATCTGTGGATCCCGTATATATATGGCACAACCCAAGAGGGGGGGTGAATTGGGTTTTCTAAAAATAAAAATTTGACGTTTAAAATAAAACTCAGAATTCTATCTGCAGCAGAAAAGTAATGAACTTGTGATAATAAGTTATTGATTAGAACTACCTCACAATGTTCTATTCAGAGAAAAATAGAAAGACTTTACAAAGTACAGATTGCTTCACAATGTCTTATTTAATATTGAAACTGCTTTATGATGGAAAGCTATTTTGATTAGAACTTCCATATAAAGTTTAGAAAAAACATGAAAGACTGTGCGAGAGACAGTTATTGAAATCTGAACTGCTTCACAAAGCTTTAATCAAGTTTAGAAAACTGATTAGAAACCCAAGTAGTGAAATATACTATAAAAAGAAGAACAGTTTAGAACTTGGTATATTCACTCACCAGAAGTCCAAAATTCTAATATTCAGAAGAGATAAAGCTTATTTCCGTTTTAGAACATCAAAACTATAAACAACTTTAACATTTCTAAAATATAAACAAAAGTGTGATTAAAATCGTATCAAGCAGAACTTTAGAAAATAAAAGATCAACACAGTGATTTATAGTGGTTGGGCACTAACTCGCCTACATCCACTCCCCAAGACTCATCTTGAGATCCTCAACTATGTTATCTCTTTTCAAAGGTAAGAGACAAACCAACAGTACAAGGCAATAGATCAACTCCTAGATCTACCCTTTGTCCCACTAGATTTTCCAAAGGTTATAGTTAACATCAACCCTTTCTGTTTTTGGCAGAGTACAGAAACTCAATTCAAGACATTAGAATCTCTCTCACGGAGAAGGTCGCTTGATAACCTATTTCATAATAGCTTCTCACCTAAGCTATTTCACAAAAGTTTATCAAAAGAAAACCCGTCTACTAAAGATTACAGAATCTAAATATACAGACAAAAATGCAAATATAAGCACAGGAAAAATAGTTTTTAAGATTAGAAAATCGTTTTAGAAATCAGAATTGTTTTTCAAAAGAAGTTGTTATAAAATTTCTTTTCTCTTTTAAAGATAAAATGTAAAGTATTAAGATGAAAAGAAATAAGGGGGTAGAGAGTAAGTTTTGAGAGATAAAAGATATGATCAACGAATGAATACTCTTAAAACGAAAACTCTTTTTCTCCACATCTTTCAAAAACAAAAAGCCTTTTTATAGAGAGGGCTGTGACTCTCGTTTTTAGAAAGTGAATATCTCTTTTCCAAATCAGAATATTGACTTTTCTTATTTAGAAGATATGGAAATCTTTGTTATCAAAACTTTTGAGTCAACATTCTATCTTTTTGGCAAGCAAATGAGAGACAATCTTTCTTTCCTTTAAAAACGAAGATTTTCGAAAGTAAATATTTGAAAAATCTTTTTCGAAGGATTTATTTACCAAAAATGAATTACGATATAATCTTTCTTCGTTTAGGTAAGAAAATAAAATCAAGATTTTTGGATCTTCAAAAAGGTTTTGTTTCCGAAAATGAAATGCATAAGATCTTTATTCAATTTATTCTTATTACCAAAATTGCTAGAGACAAAGTCTCTTTAATTTAGGTAATTTGAATATTTCGAACCTTAAGAAAATTCAAAAAATTAAAGTAAACTTTTCCAAAAAAAAAAATTTTATGAAACAAGAAATGAAAGAAAAAGTTTTTGATTTTTAAGAGATAATTTCGAAAAACCTTTTTGATAAAGTCAGAGTAAATTGATTTTTGTGCTTATAATTGGATGTTCTCTCTATCTTACAATGAATCCTAAAAGTCTAACCACTAGGGTCTTCAAATGTCTTCACAATCCTTGAATTTGTAGGACTTGCCTTGTTCATTTATTATTTTCCATATGTAATCTTCATAAAATGTTATTAGCACAAATAATATAATTTTAATTTATTTGTTTTGTTTTAATCATCAAAATCTCGAGATTAATATTTGACCCTTGAGCCAACATAATCTTGCCATTATAGTGGTCAAAATGGGCACTCAATCTAGTGATGCATGTGGCCCGACATAATAGAGTTAGTTTGGATGTTTCAGCCTTAAGTCGAGCTATATCTATCCAAATTGGACACAAGAGGATGGATTGGAAAGTGAAGAAGTAGACCTACAACTTTCATGAAGGACTCAGACACAAATGGAAAATAGAAAAGATCGAAAAATAGTCCTTAATCTCACCCAATAACACATTTTCCCCAAATTCAGCTTACTTTAACCAGGAAAAGAACATGAAAGTCAAAGATACAAGGTAGAGATTTCTACCACATACTAAATACTCATCAAACACCAACCAAGAGCATGTTATTGCAACCAAAATTCAACAAATCAATCATTTCTTACAAAAACCCAAAATATACACATGATAGCATAAATGCACAAAATCAAAAATTAAAGTAAGGTAAGTGTGTTTATGAACACTAACCTTAAAAATGAGCTTTAGCAAGCTTAAATTAAAGCTTTCTAAGCTCTAAATTTGCCTTTACTCCATAGTAGAGGTTTCTCCAACCTTTGGCTTAAGTAGAGAATCTCCAAATTTCTTGAAAATAATCACCACAAATCACTTCTCAAGCTTAATTCTCTAAGATTAATTACTTAAATCAAGTTTAATGGAGTGAAATTGAGGTGTTTGGCAAGTAGGAATTGAAGAAAAATAAGGTGAAGAAGAAGAAGAAAGTGACGACTAAGGAGCAAAAGAAGAAGAAGAAGAAAAGAGAAAGTTGTTGCTCAATTATTGAAGGTTGACTTATATAGAGCAACAAAGGGCTTTTTAGTCTTTTTTTCCATAATTGAATGGCTAGGATTGAGTCAATAGTAATCTAATCTAATGGCTACAAATATTCTCCAATTAAATTTCTTCAAAATATTATTTATCTCCACAAAATTCTTAAATTTACTCCATAAAAATAATTTCCCAAATTTCCTTAATTAATATAGCATCATAATTCACTATTCACTAATTATTTAAATTCTCCAAAATATTCATTACTTACTTTCCACCCATAAAAATCATGTATGCATACTCCAAAAATATTAAATAAAATATAAAACATAAATAGTAATTTTTTCGAACCAAAATAATACCGATTCCAGGACCGAAGGTACTATTCACAGACCGGTGGTACTATTCATAGCCCCGTATATCACTGTCTATCTATAATTAATTATATGCAATATCTTCCTCGGGTCTAAATAAAATATTATCCTCCTCTCTGCAGCACCATTCATGACATGATAAAATAATACAATTTTAAGATTCGAATATTTTGGGGCGTTACAAAGATTCTCATATATAAATTGAAATTACAGAAAATAGAATAACTTATAAGTTCTCTTGTCCGCCTCCATTGAAACCATCTTGATTCCAAATACTAGGTTGAACTAAATAGAAATAGCCACGCACAATTATTCGTGGAAACGGCTAGGTACTTCCTCTCTATGTCTAAAAACTCTCAATGGGTGGAGAATAATTTTTTATATTTTGATGACGTAGATTAGAGAGAGGACAAAACATATATATATATAGGAAACTATTAGGTCTCCCATACTAGAATCCTCAATAAATGGGTCTAAAGTCGGGCTCCTCTCTGAATTACGCCATTTATTCATTTATTACTTTTAATGCACTATGTTTCTGATATTGTCATGCATTATTAGTATGTTCATGCATCTTATAATTGTCATCCACACAAACAAATATTTTGATTTCTCAATTAAATACCTAAACCATTGATTCATTTCAAAGGAAGATGAAAATCTAGTCCCTGATTCTAATGATTCGAGGCTAGTGCATTTTATCCTAAAGGAAAAACTGAAAATGGAGTCCATCATGGGGTTTTTTCCTTAATCTTTTCGCCGAAAATAAAAACAAATTAAGGTGGCGACTCTAACATATCACACACCATCAAAGCACTCCAATGAGCCAACCCGACACAGATAAGAGCTAAATCGAGCCATAACACAATAAAAAGGAACCGTAAGGAGTTCCTCCCAGTTTCATGATGAATCGACCAATGGGCCAGACTGGATTAGACTTTGTCCTTTGGATCTTTCCCTCGACACTCAGTTGGGAGCGAACAACTACTGAGTTGGCTTCGAGTCTCTAGTTTGGAATTAATCAAGTAAACGCCTTGCATACATTTAGATGCATCACTTGGGATCCTTTCCCATCATTAATAACTAAGCAAACCGAGTTGCTATTATCACCTAGGGACTTTCCTCCTTAGGGTTTTCTAAGGTCGAGAAAGTTACTCACCCGAACCTACCGACACTGGCCAAGTGTAGTCCCAGCCTATAAATTGGCACCTCCCCCTTATTTTTCAACACCTCTTGTTGCTAGATCGAGGTGCTTCTTAAGCTTCAATGACTCTATTCTCCCTCGTGCGAATGTTTCTAAGACTTTATAGTCCGATTTTGCTCTTCTTCCTTAATTGAGCAAAAATGCGACTTAGTACTCAAAAGTTGATCCTTTCGACTTTCACATACACTTTGGTCCTCCTTGGTCCAAAGCTAATTAATATATAAGACTAAATCGAGTCCCCGTGCCCATCCTTTGTTATTTGGAGAAAAGACTGAGTCTCTTTGATCGTTTAGCATCGTGGAGTTACGCAACCGAACACTCCCACCAGCCGACCTTTCAACTTCCTGACCTAGGGTGTAAAACTCAAACTCAACTTTGTTAATTAAGCCCGATCCATCTAGTACTTTATAAATTATTAAGATTGGTCTATCCGACACTCAAAATGATTTAAGCTTGGTTCATCCAACACACTACAAAATCAGTTTTGAACCAAAGCCCCCTCCGTCTAGCACCATAAGCCCAGTCTGTCCCATAAATCATAAGCCTATTCTAAGAATAACACCCAAAACCCTATCAGCCTAATCAATGGTAGAACTTCATATGCCTTGATCCTCATTCAAATGAGGTACGAAGAGCGGACCCCTGACCGAACTGATCGGTCGAGACCTAGGGGATTGTATCACACGACCTAGAATCCTTGATAAACAAGGCTAGAGTCATGCTCTCCTCCGAATTACACTTTTATCTAAATTACACTTTCAATCCTTTATCGATATTACTATGATTGCCATGCATTCTAAATATTCTCATGCATCTACAACTTGTCATTCACGCAAGCCAATATTTTGATTATGCGATTTGATTCCAAACCATAGATTCTACAAAAAAAAAAAGCTGAAAACCTAGTCCCCGAGCTCAATGATTCGAGACTAGTGCATTTTATCTTTGTGGCAAACTAAAATGGAGTCAAACACGGAGTTTTACCTTATATTTTCCCCAAAAGAAAAACAAAGTAAGGTGGCGACTTTGAAACACATCACACACTAGTCAAAATGGTCCAAAGATCCAATCCAACCACTTAATCGCTAAAATTGAGCCATAATCAAACAAAAGGAACCATAAGGAGTTTCGTTCGCCGATCCGTAAAAACTATGGATTTTCCAAATAAGACTCTAATACTTTAGTGAATGCATTGGCTAAGTTGGGGGTTGTAACACCCCTTACACATACTATGGATAACCATCAAAACTATGGATATTCCAAATAAGAGATGCCAAATAATGTGCTAAGAGCATTAAATTTGTAATCAACAACTCATATCTCAAACTTAAAAACATTACTATCCTAAAACATGCATAATTCTTAACTTACATTTCTATGGAAAAACTGCAAGATTTTCCCTTAAAATCTTAACATTCTCAAGATTTAAACTTGTTAATAAAAAACTTTTATAACTTCCCATTTTAAGTCCAAATAA